>NC_069507.1:116026811-116315956 GCF_027579735.1 Bombina bombina
TATATATATTTATACTGTATGTATCTATAAATATATGTGTGTGCTTGTGTTTTAAAGTGTGAAATGTGTTCAAATACATGATAATGAGGTAAATCTGACATATTTTAAATAATGAATTCTCTTAGATAAACACTGATATTTTAGGCTTTATGCTGCCTATGTTCTTAGATAAAAACTGATATTTTAGGCTTTATGCTGCCTATGTTCATATGGTTATTGTAGCTGTCAGCATGATGCAAAAATCCTTTGAGAAATATGTGGAAGATAAACAGTAGAAATGGTGGCATGAAATATACCAAAATGGGCCTAGATCAATAACTTGGGTTGCCTGCCTAAAACAAAATAAGGCTTTATTTCTTTGAGTATATTTTTGAAGCAAAAATCTTGAGATGTTGCATATCTAATTTGCATATCTTACCCAGAATCCTCTTGTGCATTCGTAACAATGTACAGTATATGGAGTTTTACTGGGTAAAGGCAAGCGGGGATACTTGCCTAGGTGTGCTAATTGCCCGTGCAATAATTTCTATTGATTTATATATATATATATATTATATATATATATATATACAGCTAAGTATATATATATATATATATATATATATATATATATATATATATATATATATATATATATATATATATATATATATATATGTTTATACTGTATGTATCTATAAATATATGTGTGTGCTTGTGTTTTAAAGTGTGAAATGTGTTCAAATACATGATAATGAGGTAAATCTGACATATTTTATTTAAATACTGAATTCTCTTAGATAAACACTGATATTTTAGGCTTTATGCTGCCTATGTTCGTATGGTTATTGTAGCTGTCAGCATGATGCAAAATCCTTTGAGAAATATGTGGAAGATAAACAGCACATGGGGCTGCCATGGTGATATGACCATGTGCACATGCATTTTTGAACAAGCTTATCAAGTCTTCTATTAATCTTTTAGATCCTTTATATATACAGCTTTTTGCTTCTTCAACGATTTGGTTTTATTTAGTATTTGCTGTTTTATTAAATTTAAAACAATGCATTAGACACAATAGCATAAACATCTTATATAATATTATACATACATAATCATTTAGTACCTGTCATTCTTTGCATTCATGTGTGAATGGTCCTTAAATTAAGAGATTTCCTCTGAGTTATGAAATGCTGCAGGTGACACTAATTGAGAAATTATGTTTTGTTCACTATCTGAGAGGGGACGCACCATAATGTACAATATTTTTACAGCATCAGTGTTGGTTGTTGGCAATTTTTTGTTTTGTATTATTTTAGTAATTGGTGAAACTTATTCTGCTCACCACAATTCTGATTGGTGCATCTGATTAACCAACCAGAATAATCTTAAATTATCTATAAATTATTTATACATAGAAACCCTGAGGAAGTAATGAAATGACAAGGGAAGGATCCTGTTGATGCTGTCCATAAGGGGGCTAAAGAAAAAAAAGAATTATTATTTGTATTTGAGTTAAAGGGACATGTTAGTTTTTTTAGTAATGCGTCAGTCACTGCATTTTTTAAAAGCATATAAAACTTTATTATATTTAGACAAATATGCATTGTTTTCTAAGCCCTGGTTACACCCTCCCTTTGAAAAGTTTTTTTGAATGTTGTTTATTTTATATAATTTGCTGTGGCCAGTTAGGAACAGATATAAACAAGCTGTTGCACGCATCAACCAATCACTGTGCAGCATGTAAGAATGTCACAGCCTCTCTAGAGGGAGTTGAAACAGTACCATTTTCAAAGTTAAATTTCTGAAAAAGCAGGCAAAATAAATAATGAAAGTAAATTGCAAAGTTTAAGGGACATGAAACCCAATTTTAAACAACTTCCAGTTTTTATTATCCAATTGTCTTCATTCTCTAGGTATCCTTTGTTAAAGAAACAACAATGCACATGGGTGAACCAATAATATGAGGCATGCATATGCAGCCACCAATCAGCTGCACCTGTTTCTACCTAGGTATGCTTTTCAACAAAGGATACCAATAGAATGAAACAAATTAGATAATAGAAGTAAATTGGAAAGTTGTTTAAAATTGCATGTTCTCTCTGAATTATGAAAGATGTTCTTTAATGTGATGGGAAATTAAAGATTGAGTTTAATGTTCCTTCATGTTTGTTTTTTTTAATTGTAAGATTGAGGGTTTAGGTGTTTGGAGGGGGTTAGCAGGGAGAATATTTTTAGTTAGTTTTAGTTAGGAGGTTTAGATTTTTGGAGCCTTGCAATGGAAGGAAGAGCAGTGGTTCTCAACCAAAGTTACCTCAAGGCCTGGTAAATTTTAGCTGGACATGTCCAGGGCCCGGTAGTTATATATATATATGTGTGAAACAAGAAAAAACACCAGTGCTCTAGATGGAACACAAGGAGAAAGTATATGGAACTGGAAGCTGAATACAGTTCCAAGGGGTATGTGTCTCTCTGAATGCTACCCCCACAGAAGTGTATAATCACTTAAATTCTGATATTTTGATATTAAATGACTTAGACAAGATGTTGGATAAAGTATAGCAGGGTATGAGAAACTTAAAGTGATACCCAAAACAAATTGGTAATATATGTAAACACTTCTGTGCAGTTGGTGTGAAAAATCACAAATTACAATTAGGATAATACTGATCACAACAACAACAAATATCAATGTATACAAATACGTTGGAGTGCAGCAAGAAGTGGAGATGATCAGTGTACCCCTGACACTGTAGTAAATAACAATAAAAGAGAACGAAAATCTTTATACTTCTGCGCAACTTCGAAATGTTTAAATCTGTGCTGTAAAGGTGGTAAATATAGTCTTAAACCATATATATTTGAAATAGATGAAAAAATGGTATATGTTCTTAGTTCATGTGCAACACATCCAAGTCAGAAAAGAGTGTAGGTGTCCTCTTACCGGAAATTACCCCAATCATATGAGGTAATGTATAGTCGTGTAGTTAGAGATGTAGGTCTATAGTCTGCCGCTGTGGGTGCCTGTTCTTTCCGTGCAGCCTTGTGTATGGTAGTCCTGTGTCTGGAACTTCCTTAATCTTGTGCTTGGAAAACTCTTGGCAATATGGTAGTTTTCGTCCCGGGGTCTTTCCCAGATGTCTTCAAGGTAGGCGGACCAGACCAGTTCTTACAATGTGTAGGTACCAGACAACATCCTCCGAAGATCCCCGATAGGCAAAAGCCCTCAAGTTCCGATGGAGGGAGATGACTGTGTCCACGTCTCTATTCGCCCTCAATAGACCAAAGCTCTGACTTCAGAGTAGTGTGCCGTGTCGCACAGGAGGTCCGCTGAAAGGTATCAGACGTGAGGAAGGCGTGCAGCGTCGCACGGAAGATCCGCTGGAACGTACCAGACGTCCACTGGGTCCTGCGTTTGGGGACTGGAATGACACAAGATGACTGCACAGGTGACTTGTGGCTGGTGACAGGTTGAGTCTGTGGGACCAAGTACTTTAGGTGAGGTGGATTCTGATTATTTTGTTGTCTGTCATGGATCATCCCACTCTGAGTGTTCAGTTCCTTTGCAGCTCCAGTTTCACAGTAGGGCACGGACACCGGTTCCTGTCCTCTGTTTTAGTTAGGAGGTTTAGATTTTTGGAGCCTTGCAATGGAAGGAAGAGCAGTGGTTCTCAACCAAAGTTACCTCAAGGCCTGGTAAATTTTAGCTGGTCATGTCCAGGGCCCGGTAGTTATATATATATATATATATATATAGCAAGCAGCAGGGGCGGGCTGATCATCCAGGCAAATAGGACCTGGGCCGAGGGACCAGCAAGTAGGGGGGCCGACAAATGGCATCTTCACAGCTCCTGGTGCATTCTTTAAGCTGGAGTTTTCAGTTGCCCTATCAATAACTAAGCAGTTAAGTGTGGGTTTAGTGGGGGCCCTGGAGTGTGGGAGGGTCCTACTGGAGGTCTGTCGCTGTGAGGGCCATGGAGTGTGAGGTCTGGCCCTGGAGGTTTGGGACCATTTCTCTGGCCCTTAATGTTGGGGGTCCTGGCTCTGGAGGTTGGGGGGCCTGTTGGGGGTAGGGCAGGGAGGCTACCATGTTCATTTACATACATTTGAATACATTTGGGTCAGTGTGAGACAGTTTTCCAGTTGGGTCTCAGTCTGCCCCTGGTGTGCAGTGGGGGCATGACAGGTTGGGGCCCATCAGCTGGGCTATCACAGCCCAGTACTGGGTCACGGCCTGGCTGTTGAGAAACCAGGATGTAGAGGGTACATTTTAGTAAATAGGAGTGAGGTTTTTTGGGGGGCAGGGTAGTGAGGTTTTTTTGGGGGGCAGGGATTGTATGAGGGGATAATTTAGGTGAGGTTACAGGGGGCATAGTGTAGGGGACTAAAGAGTTTACTATTAGGGAGATGTTTCCAGATCATAAGTGAGTTGGAGGGGTCTACAGATGATGTCATTGTGTGTGAGGTCCTTTGGGTTGTTGGTATGTGAGTGCATGTTTTAGAGATGTTAAAATAGCTACAGGGTCCCATCTGTATTAGGAATGCAATGCCAGCTTAATTGGGCCACATTGTGCTTAGGGCTTACAGAGGCAACAAACCACTGTTAAGGTTTACTGTGGTAGTGGACCAAAATGTTGTTAGGATTAATTGAAATGGTTAAGGGTTGATAAATACTGGTTTTATAGCCACTATATAGTATATAGAAAGTCCTGTAAAAAAAAACGCCAGATTTTAATGACATGTAAATAGACATATCCAAAGTATTGTAAGTCTCTGCTGTTACAGCTACATAAATAGAGATACTATACATTACTTTCATAATATTTTTGTGTAATAACTGTATTTGTATAGTTTGATTAAAACGCTAGGCCATAATTTATGTGGAGAGGACATTTGCTACCAATAATATTACAGCTGCAACTTTGATACCACTGCAACATTCTTGTTGAGATACTGTATAGTTGCAAGTGGTATTTTTGCTTCCAAATATGGGCAGGGGCAGCATTTGTCTGTTCCGAAATAGCAAGCTGGCATATCTATAGGCTGAAACTGGTTAACTGAGGTTAATTTATTAGATAATGTATTAGAGATGACATCTTAGAACAGCTCATTTAAAAATACTGGGAAGTATGAGACTCATCTTCAGTAACCAGATTGCTTCACAATATTCTGATGCAAAAGCAGTAAGTGATATATTGTGTGTTGCTGGGTCTTCATAAAGAAAAGGTTAAGTAGGGACTATAATCTAAGAATATCACTTCTTAATATATATAACATTTCACAGAGTGGTATGCTGCTGATATGCCGTGCTCATTTTTTCATTAAAATCTGATTAATACTTTTCTCTAAAATGTGTTCACAGAAGATTCTAGTAGCCTAAATGGGGCAATCTGCAAATGTTTCAAGTTTATGCTATTAATAGAATAAGTGTTATCAGTGGATAAAGTTAGGCCATTGGCCGGGGTTATCAGGGGGTTACTCACAGCCCTAGACCTCGGTTAGAAAGAATTTACCACCATGCAATATTTTAATTTCTTTGATAGTTTGTTTCCAGTGTCTTTACAGTTATTCTTCTTAAAGGGACATTAAACAGTATAAATACTAGAATTAGTCTGAGGATAGTGTGCTGATATATGTTTTATAATTTTAGGCTAGATTATGAGTGGAGGGCTATTTTGCTCTCCCGCTTGCAGTAACGCATCAGGTTGAGCTTGTATTACAAGTTGAAAGTAAAAAGAGCGTGCAAGCAAAAACACAACACAAGCAAAAAGTTGAACTATGATTATTGCGACCGTGTTAACGTATTCTCCCATAGAAGCCAATGGAGTGCACAAACTGCAAAAAAAGCCAAAGACCCATACCTGCGCACTAGCACGATCATTTATTCAAGTGCACCAAACCAACATGAATTATGGATATTTCACATCCCAGTGGTCTTTACATAGAAGAATGTTCTATTTATTCTTTTTTAACCCCTTAGGACCGGGTATTTCAGACAAAAACTTCCCCAAAAGACCAGAGCACTTTTAGCATTTTTTGCCATCACTCCATTTAAACAGAAATGTGCCACCCACCCGTCTCCCTCCTCTCTGCAACGGTATCTCTGCTCGTCTATTTCTGCACTGCCTAGGGTTGCTACCCATCTCTTAAAATACAGAACACTTATAAGTTACACATGCTGCAGGATGGGTAGGGAGGAATATGAATAGTGCTGTCCAGAAACACAATATATGTTCCTCCCTGCACACCCTGCAGCATGTGTAACTCATAAGTGTCCAGGAAAACATGGCTGTGGTGGCTACCCTAGCACTGCCCCACTCGTGGAGCGTGCAGAAATAGTGCGATCTTGCTAGTTTTAGCAAGATCGCGGCAGAGAGAGGCCCAGGACAGCAGCAGACGCTGGTCCTTAAGGGGTTAAATATATATATATATATATATATATATATATATATATATATATATATATATATATACTGGTAGGGAAGGAGGGCACTCACAGGACTTCATACATTAAGTAATCATTTATTGTAGTTCTAACACAAGTGTATTGTCGACGTTTCGGCCTTTCATTAGGCCTTCTTCAAGACAAATTTCATAATCTAAAAACATGAACAAAAAAGTGATAAAATACATTACAATCATGTAATATCCAAGTGAACACCGAATCGTGACCCTCCACCAAAAAGGACCAAAATAGCCCAGGTGAAACTTAAAAGATGCTTCCCTTGCGATAAGGAAGTCATAATATCTAACTGTCAGGGAAGACATGAACAGAGGATGAAAAGAAATATAAACCAGACAACCAAGAGAAGAGCAAACCAAACGTGAATCAAAGAGTAACAACAAGAATAAAATAGTAGCCAAAAGAAAAAAAAGAGACCAGAAAAAAGAAGAAAGAAAAGGAAGAAAAAAGGAACCACATATTGAATTACCACAGTCCACTTCGTACATAAGCATCCCATATAGGTAATTTAGTATAACACACTAATAAGCTAGCATATATCATTGTGCATTGACAAAAGGGTTAACAGCCATGGCAATAGTACAAATAATAAACTAAATAACTCAGGGACAGCACTCAACAAACCCGAATTATTACAACTCTTCACACATTACACATATACCAATGCTGATATACAGGATATAATTCAGGGCAATCAAAAATAAAAAATTACCATAGTGGGCGCAATCCACAGACCACAAACTGTGTAATCATATATCACTTACTAAAAAAAGTCACGGCTGTGTACATCATACCAACAGAAATCCGTCATCTAGTGACAGCAATAATCAAAATAAAAACCCCAAACCGCTAAACAGCAGACCCCACAGTAGATTTATAATGATCCCCGCAGGATCCATTGCGGTTCAAGAACCAAACAACCCCAAACGTATACCAGTGTAGCAGTTAATCCTAATGCTTAACCTACACGAACGCTGCCGTATTAAGTTTATACATAAATGAAATCACAACTTGTGTCAAATGGATATATAAATTAATATAAATTAATATAGCCGTGAACCGCGATACATCAGTCAGCCACTCACCTATATACCCTGGTTCATATAGCAACTATCACAATGAGCGTATAGCGTAAGAAGACACATCATGGGCCATAGCCCCTCTTACCTGAACAAGTGCGGAGCACAGCGTCCACGTTATACCCCTAGAACGACAGAGTCATTAATGCAAAAACCGCCGCGGCGTAGGTCCTTAAAAAGGGTTGTACCCGCCCCCCCCGCAGAGGCCAATCAAAACACGCGCCGCTGACACACCTCAGCTGGCCGCGTAACCGAGCCAGATATATGGTAACCTACTTTGCGCTTGCAACAGGAAACAAGCCCTGTGAGGGTCACAACGAGAGGTGCCGGACCCCAAGCCCTGATCTAACAGGAAGCAATGCCAGTGTAAACAAGTATCACAGCTCTGTACGTAATTCATGGTGCACATTTAAGCCCCGGCAATTATAATCAGAGGGGACCGTTATCTGTCATATAAGGGGTACCCAAGAACCAATACGGCGATGGAACCCAAGGATGCGTGCAAATCCAAATCACAATAACCCAAATGGTAGAGTAGACAGAATACAAAGCATATGGCCGCCACAGATATGGCATATCCCCTCAGACAATAGAGCATACAGAACAGTGACATACTGTGGGACCCCTAGGTCACGAAACCTGAGGTCAGGCAGCAATGGTTTCTTAGATACATATTAGAGGATGGTGTGTGGTGGTCAGAGACACCAACCAATCGCTGACATCCATACCCGTAAATGGGATAAGGCCCCCCAACTAGTGATCAAAATGATCAAAAAGGACAAACCTAGTATAAGGCTAGGCATAGAACCATGACATACCCCCGTCAAACACCTATCTGTCAAGGTGTTACAAAGAAAATATGCCGATCCTACAGGGAAGGTAATGGTACACTCCTAATGGAGACCAACGGATAGCAGGAGACCACAAAGACCCAATACCATAATAAAGAGTGTCCAGAGTAGACAAACATCCAAGAGGAAAACAAACAGTGGCAAAACCAGTGCAAAAGTGAGGTAAGACCTGTAAAAACAACAAGATACAGAAAAACAAAAACAAAAAGAGGTTAACAATTGCATTATCAGAAAAATAAAGCATAGTCAATACTGGCATTTAAGCCATTTGGGGCAAGTGTATTCAATCTATGGATGCTTCTGGCTTCACTCTTAAGGAGTTCAGAATTCCTGTCGCCCCCCCGTTTTAAGGGGGCCACCCTGTCAATGAGCATGGCCCTAAGGGTGGATACAGCATGCCGTTGCTCAAGGAAATGTCTTGCCACAGGCTGGTCCGAGTGGCCATCTTTTAGGGCCGCTCTAATGGCGCTCTTATGATTAGCGAGTCTCTCCCGAAACGGGTGATGGTTTTGCCTACATAGAACCGTCCACATGGACAGGACAATAGATAGACCACGAAATCAGATGTGCACGTTAGTCTGTGTCTTATCAGAAAGCTCTTATTGGTGGTGGGATGGTGAAATCGTTCCCCAGTTATGAGGGAGCTGCAAGTCACGCAGCTCCCACACTTAAAACATCCATTTTTAAGGGGTTTTAGCCACGTTCTTTCTCTCCTCCAAGGGTCAGTTCTCATCAAATGTGACTTGAGACTTCTTCCACTTTTGTGTACCACTCTAGGAGGGGGTTTTTCTTTGAATGGTAGCGTTTTGTCTCCACTTATGAGCGGCCAGTTAGTATAGATCACCTTCCGCAATGCATCTGTGGCTGGGGTAAACCTGGTCACCAAGTTCAAGGTCGGTTCATCTTTGGTAGGGTCACTACCCAGCCCTCTGGCTACTAGGCAACTCCGTTCCTGCTGCAACACTTCTTCAAGTGTTTTTTGCACCATCAACGGATTATAACCTCTGTTAAGGAATTTTGTTTTCATTTCATGAAGTTGGTGCAACATCAACGTGTGATCAGAATTGTTGCGTCTAACACGCATCATTTGGGACTTGACAATTCCCTTCTTAAGTTGAGGTGGATGGTAACTTGTAAATTGTAGTAGTGTGTTTCTATCTGTGGGCTTGGAATATAAAGTCGTATTCAGTGTGCATTCCCCAGCCCCCTCAGATTTAAAGATGCATAGGTCAAGGAAGTGTATCTTCTCATGGCTGATTTCATGCTTGAATTTGACTGGGATCAAAAAATCGTTAAGGGATTCAATCCATGTCTCCAGCTCTTCTATTGTTCCACCCCAGATGACCAACAGGTAATCTATATACCTGCGGTATAGCAATAAGTTAGGGTTGTTTTGGCTGAACACGAATTCCTCTTCGAACCATGCCATAAACAGGTTTGCGTAAGACGGGGCCAAACTGGACCCCATGGCCGTCCCTACCATCTGGAGGTGGATGGAGTGCTAGGCCACCGGCTACCACTTATATATATATACATATATATACATATATATATATATATATATATATATATATATGAGATTATTTTTTTAGTAAAATATATATCTATACCGATATATATATATATATATATATATATATATATATATATATATATATATATATATTTATATACTGATGCTTTGTTGTTCGCACTCAAACACACTGTGATTGCTTTGCACTTGAATACAAAATATCCTGTAATTATAGTTCAGATTTAAGTGATGCTCCAAACAATGTAAGTGCAAACTTTCATGTGTATAAAAAACTCTAATCCACCTTATAGTAGAGAACATAAGAACACTGATTCTGAATGTGTATAGTATCAATGGTTAAATACTTCATCAATCGGTATCTTTATGTATTAAAAAGATTACCTTGTATCCGTTATATGTCTCTACGTGGGTGGTAACGAGGCTCCTGGTAGTCAGAAAAGGAGACACTCCTCAGTCTTAATGAATGTCAACAGGTGTGCTGCAACACAGGTAAGCATACGTAACAGGAAGTGATATATGTTTAAAAGAACCAAGTGTTTTACTCTGCATAAGTCCCTGACGAAGTGCCTCCGGACAGGAAACGCGTCGGACGTTTCATTCTTTGTGCTCTCTCCCAAGCTTGTATGTACCTGGGCTTCACTTAGACTTTCAATAAAGTCGGCTTTTATTTGCAACTATTGCGGCTAAATGTGTTTTCCTCGTAGTAGACCTTTTCTTTATATATATATATATATATATATATATATATATATATATATATATATATATATATATATATACAGTATAAATATATATATAACACAAATTGCTAATCAACCAATCACATGGCAACAACTCAATGCATTTAGGCATTGAGACATGGTGAAGACAACTTGCTGAAGTTCAAACCGAGCATCAGAATGGAGAAGAAAGGGTATTTAAGGTACTTTGAATGTGGCAAAGTCACTTAAATCCTCTTTCTAGGGTTTACACAGTATGGTCTGAAAAAGAGAAAATTTACAGTGAGCGGCAGTTGTGTGGACGAAAATGTCTTGCTGATGTCAGAGGTCAGAGGAGAATGGTCAGATTGGTTCAAGATGATAGAAAGGCATCAGTAACTCAGGTAACCACTGACTACAACCAAGGTATGCAGAATACCATCTCGGAACGCACAGCACATTGAACCTTGAAGCAGATGGCTACAGCAGCAGAAGACCACACCGAGTGCCACTCCTGTCAGCTAAGAACAAGAAACTGAGGCTACAATTCGCACAGGCTCACCAATATTGGACAATAGAAGATTGGAAAAACATTGCCTGGTCTGATGAGACTCGATTTCAGCTGGGACATTCAGATGGTAGGGTCAGACTTTGGCATAAACAACATGAAAGCATGGATCCATCCTGCCTTGTATCAACGGTTCAGGCTGGTTGTGGTGGTGTAATGGTGTGGGGGATATTTATTTGGCACACTTTGGACCTGTTAGTACCAATTGAGCCTCGTTTAAACACCACAGCCTACCTGAGTATTGTCTTGTGCCTGTAGGGGCAGGCTGGTATTTTAACAGCAAACCAGCTGGCTGTACCAAGGGATCCCCGTCAGGATATCCTACAGTTGTGGTGGATCTCACAACAGCAACCCTTAACTAGGTTACTTCCAGCAAAAAGGAAAATATGTCCAGAGGGGAGGAAGGCTAAACAGCCTTATGGTTACTGGCAAGGGAAATGCCACACGAACACCAGATTTGTTAAAAAAGTTTCAAGTATTTTATTTTTCAAAAGATAAAAAATACCATCAGTAACAAAATACAGCTGGGTGTGTTATATGGCAAGTCTCCTTGTATATGCATAGATAATAGCGACGCGTTTCTCAGGGAAGACCCTGTTTCATCAGGCTTGTATACTCTAAAACAGTTTAAATCCCCTTTATATAGGGATCAGTAACCATATGTTTGCAATAAACCCTCCCCTTCCTTAACATCAACCAATAAAACCTTTCCTTTCCAAAGACTCCCACTTGTTGCCTTAATTAGAAGTTTATTATAATTTTTTCTTATGTACTATGTTCACTTGATAAGGAATCCATGAGCAATAACCCTAATGTGGTTGTCTGTGAAATTAGATCTAAATAATGATGTGTCGATTATGAGATTGTTATAAGTGTGTAAATGTAAACAAACTCCGTAGGTAATCGTTCCTTGACCAATTGTAAGCCATCTTAAGGGGGCTTGTATAATTTGAGGCATCTAATTGGTTTATGTGCTCCTAGTCTGATGACTGCAAGTACCATCATGCCTCTGTGCCGGAACTACCAGGAAAATGTGTCTGCGTGATTGCATGTTATTCTCTAACCGGCTAATCTAAATGACTACAAGTTCCATCATGCTTCTATATTCTATACCGGAAGTACCCGGATAATGTGTCCGCGTGACTGTTACTTTGTAGTCCTTTTGTTCCTGGAGGGGGCTTGTACTTATTGATCCATTTAATTGGTTAGTGTCACGTTACAATGAACTGTAGCTGCCATCTTGCTCTGATTAACTACAATTACCATCATGCTTCTGTGTGTCATACCATCTTCTTGTCATACATGCTTCTTGTGGTATTACATCAGTATCACAAATATCCCTGATAATATATTTTGCAGTTGAGCACCTGTTTTCGGTTAGATAGGAGAGCTGCTTCATTACCATGCTATCCTCCTCTGAAAGAGCATTAAGGAGACAAAATTCCACTAATAATGAGAGCTGTATACAAACTATCGTAGACCCTGCCATAAATGCCAGCATAGAAAGTCTCTTTTCCAAATTGGAAGATTTATTGAAAAATGAGAACAGGCATTGGTGGGATCTAGATTGTTTGAAAAAATACAAAGAAAAGAAACAGATCCCTAAAAGGTTTACGTGTTTTTAAGAATTGTTCTTTTAAAAATAACCCAGAATTACTGACCAAATGGTATAATATTTTAGACGAATGTTCGTTTAACCTTATTGATTTGCTCATCTCCCACAGACAACATTTAGTAGATGAGATTGGGTTGGAGATAGATTCTGTACAAAAGGAACTAGAGACGTTCAAAGAACATCCAGAATACTTAAAACTTAACAATCAGACCATTAAATCAGTTGATGATTTTCAGACAGAAATTATTACTAATAAAAATTCAAAATTGAAAAGAGATGAGGATGACTATAATAAAGGTGAAGTATACACTTATAATAGAACTAAAACCAATACAAATAGTGATTGGACTGTAGTGCAGAACCACAAACGACAAAATAGGAACAGAAATAAAAATAAACACAATTACCATCACAATGATACTTCAGGAAGGAATATAATTCAACATACCAACCATACTAACAACTACCCACATAATAACACATTGTATCCACGTGAGAACCAACATCAAGTCAATGGGGGTAATTCCCATAGATTCACATATTCAGATAGAGACTACAGAGGAATGGCAGAACATCAGGAATATAATAACCCCAACCATATTCCTGTTTCAAATAGGTTTCGAGTTCTGAATTCAGTACAAGATAACACCTTTGACCATCCTAGGGAAGATAGGTCCACTACACATAGAATGGACTATATTCCATCCACTTCATCCGAGGTTTTTTTAGGAACCCCCAATCTGGCACCCCTATGGAGGAAACCCAATCCCTCAACCAATCAAAAGAAAAGACCTTACCCAAACGGGGAAGGAGAGGGAGAGGGAAAACCAACAAAAAAGAAAGACTTCAGAAATTAAAGAAAGGGATCTTCAACCTTTCTTCACATGCCCTCACTGATGATGAAGTTAGGGTTTTGGGAAGGGGTTTGTCCTATTGCCCCCCGAATTCTCACAATATATTCAAATTATTTGTTGACCTCAACAAATACACCCGAAAACTGGCATTACAAAGGTATTTTGCAGTTAAGGCCATGAGAAAACACAACATTGAAGGGGCCCCGATATTATTAGACACACAACAAACAAGAAATTCCACCTCCATATTAACATATGAGCCCAGCCAATTAACAGAAGAGTTCTTCGAAGGAGTAATTCATACTCCTCTGGCACCTCTATCAACTTTCCACCCGCCTAAAGAGGAAGTGTCCTATATAGATTTATATCAACAACTAGTCTTAGAAGACTTTGAATCTATGCCTAACAGAATTATAGGTAAGAAGCGAACATGGCCTAATGAAGCCAGGGCCCTCAGGAGCCTGACGGATGACAAAAATTTGGTCATCCGTCAGGCTGACAAGGGCGGTGGTATAGTTTTACAGAATTATTCCGATTACATTAAAGAAGCCCGACGGATCCTAGATGACACTAATTACTATACCAAATTGTCTTTCGATCCCACTATAGATTACACAAAGAAACTGAATCTTTTATTGGAACAAGGTCTTGTGGGGAATATCCTCACAAAAAAAAGAGAAAAGATATCTCACACCTGATCACCCCAGCACACCGTATTATTACCACCTTCCAAAACTCCACAAAAATGAAAAAATCCCGCCAGGTAGACCCATCATAGCGGGTATGAACAGTATTACTGATAAACTATCGGAGTATATAGATATCTATCTCCAGAGATATGTCATAAATCTTCCTTCTTACATTAAAGACACAAGAGACCTCCTGAACAAACTATCTGACATTAAAAACAAGGGGAATTATCTGTGGTTATCATGCGACGTAGGGTCTCTCTATTCTAATATATCTCACAATTTAGGGATATTATCCACACAGATGTATTTGAATGGAGACTTCTTTATGCCTGAGCAACAAAAGGAATATTTGTTATCACTTATCAATTTTATTTTGAAACATAATTATTTTCAGTTTCTGGATACTTTTTATTTACAGATTAAAGGAACGGCCATGGGCACCAGATTTGCCCCCAGTTTCGCAAATCTTTTTATGGGTCAATTTGAGGATCTATATATTCACAACTCGCGATGGAGGGGCAATCTGGTGTTCTATGGCCGTTACATAGATGATTTAATATTTATTTTTGACGGTTCAGAATCTGAAGCTCTTGACTTTGTTGCACATCTTAATAGGAATACTATGGGTATAAGTTTCACACACAATCTACAAAAAGACAACATTGAATTTTTGGATGTGACACTTTCATGGGACGCAATAGGTAACATATCAACATCCACTTTTTTCAAAAAAGTGGACTGCAATAATTTTTTACATTTTCAAAGCAACCACTTAACAAGATGGAAAACGAATATTCCATTTAGCCAGTTCTGTCGTCTGCGCAGGAATTGCAGTACAATAGAACAATACAATCAACAAGCTCGAATACTTACATCCAGATTCCTAGAAAAGGGGTATCCCTCTGAATTAATTAGTTCGGGCCAACAGAGAGCCAGGGACCTTGATAGGGAACTTTTACTATCAACAGTCACTACTTCAGATCAACATAATAGCCAGAGGGAAACAACATTTAATAAACAACCACTTTTTGTCACACAGTATAATTCTAACCATAGAATTATTAACAAAGTTCTAAAAAAACATTGGCCTATCCTCCTTAAAGATCCGATTTTAAATAAAACTTTACCACCACAACCAAAATTAGTTTTCAAAAGAGCACCTACATACAAACAGAAATTGGCCCCAAGTAAGGTTGTCATGTCCAAAAGGAATATTGCCAATACATCTAGATTAACAAGAAAGAACGGTAACAACATCTTTAATAAGACGGGAGTTTATAGATGTGGTAAGAAACTATGTTTTATGTGTGATCACATTACTCAGGGTTCCACTGAGATTGTTTCACATAATACCGGGGAGACATTTCCCATCAAAAACAAAATGACTTGTGACTCTAGCTTTGTCATTTATGCACTAACGTGCGAATGTGGGATACAATATATAGGCAGGACCTGTAGGAAGGTCAGGACTTGGTGGAGTGAACATTTAAGGAACATCAAAGTAAAGTCATCTAAACATAGTGTATCCCGCCATATCTGTGAAAAATATATATCTGGAAAATGTCCATTTAAAATCACTCCAATAGAATGTATTCCCAAAAGCAATCTGTACAATAGGTTTAGTAAGCTTAGACAAAGAGAAACATATTGGATCTTCAAATTCAATAGTTTATTTCCCACTGGCCTCAATGAAGTTATAGATTCTGCTGCATTTTCTTAAGTTATTCTTATAGTATGCCAAGGTTATAGTGTTAGATTTATTATGGGCTCTTCTAACATTTCTGGAGATTAGTATGTTTAACACGGTCTTATTTGCAGATTGTTTGATACATCGTTATTGAGATGCTCTATGTATTCCTTTTTTATTGTTGTAAATAGTGGGAGCTTTTGTATACTGGACTTTCCTAGCTCACTTGTTGCTTAGTTATATCCAATTAGGATAATAACATATTACATCATTACACCTATTATACAAATTGGCATTCACATAGCCGTATACATTGAGATTACTTGACGTGGTGACACAACCACTTTATCATCATTATATATTGCAATAGGCATTCACTTATCAGAGATAATCACATCAACACTTTATCACAACAGTAGGGTATAGCTTAGACGAAGTGGTAGTCTAAAACATTATTATGAATTCACAATCACCTTCACACTATTTGTAGCTGTCTTTACACACACTTATGTTGCATTAGTCACAAGTGTCCTAAACATGACCATTCACTTTTATTCTTTATAACATATTTAGTATAATATATAACACCTCACACAGTACATCCTTCACTCTCACAATTATTACTACTATCATAATGGTGGGGATTAATATATCTCATAAGGTGAAAAGGGAAAGTCACTTCTATTACAAATTAATGCGCACTGACATTATATATTCATGTCAAAAATCTGTGAGAGTTTTTAGTTACAATTATATAGGGTGAGTATAGTATAGTTTAGTTATCTATAGCACATTTTATTTATTTTTTTGTCACCACATTAACATAAGAGAGAATATTGAGTTTTACAGTAACTATTTTTTTGTTTATATATACAATTTATTATCTTTTTTGGTGCCCCCACTATCATATTGGGGAGCGCAATATGTTCATCTGCAAAAGTATTATAAGTTGACCCAATGCGCTTTCGTGGGGAAACTTTAAGTGAATGTCCAATAGACAATCAGAGAGCATTTTTGATATGACACACAGAAGCATGATGGTAATTGTAGTTAATCAGAGCAAGATGGCAGCTACAGTTCATTGTAACGTGACACTAACCAATTAAATGGATCAATAAGTACAAGCCCCCTCCAGGAACAAAAGGACTACAAAGTAACAGTCACGCGGACACATTATCCGGGTACTTCCGGTATAGAATATAGAAGCATGATGGTACTTGTAGTCATTTAGATTAGCCGGTTAGAGAATAACATGCAATCACGCAGACACATTTTCCTTGTAGTTCCGGCACAGAGGCATGATGGTACTTGCAGTCATCAGACTAGGAGCACATAAACCAATTAGATGCCTCAAATTATACAAGCCCCCTTAAGATGGCTTACAATTGGTCAAGGAACGATTACCTACGGAGTTTGTTTACATTTACACACTTATAACGATCTCATAATCGACACATCATTATTTAGATCTAATTTCACAGACAACCACATTAGGGTTATTGCTCATGGATTCCTTATCAAGTGAACATAGTACATAAGAAAAAATTATAATAAACTTCTAATTAAGGCAACAAGTGGGAGTCTTTGGAAAGGAAAGGTTTTATTGGTTGATGTTAAGGAAGGGGAGGGTTTATTGCAAACATATGGTTACTGATCCCTATATAAAGGGGATTTAAACTGTTTTAGAGTATACAAGCCTGATGAAACAGGGTCTTCCCTGAGAAACGCGTCGCTATTATCTCTGCATATACAAGGAGACTTGCCATATAACACACCCAGCTGTATTTTGTTACTGATGGTATTTTTTATCTTTTGAAAAATAAAATACTTGAAACTTTTTTAACAAATCTGGTGTTCGTGTGGCATTTCCCTTGCCAGTAACCATAAGGCTGTTTAGCCTTCCTCGCCTCTGGACATATTTTCCTTTTTGCTGGAAGTAACCTAGTTAAGGGTTGCTGTTGTGAGATCCACCACAACTGTAGGATATCCTGACGGGGATCCCTTGGTACAGCCAGCTGGTTTGCTGTTAAAATACCAGCCTGCCCCTACAGGCACAAGAGAGTGCCTTCACGTTTGTGAGTATCCTGTATCTCATCTTGCTTGGATTTTGTCAGTTTTGATTGATCTACACATGTGGCGCCTCTGTTTCTGTTTTCCTTGCAGTTAACCATTTTTTTGAAGATACACCATCGTTTGGGTGAAGACCGAGAGCTGCCTTATCTATCTATTTCTGGACTCATTTGGACTTCATTTGAACTTTTCCATTTGACCATTTGATACGTCTGTATATATATATATATATATTTTAACCATTTTTTAATATATATTTTTTATTATTATTATTTTTTAATTATTATTGCTCTTTATAATTTTTAGATTCATAATTCTATTCACATATATGGTATTACCAGGGGCATATTGATTGTATTACCATTCCAGTACTATACTCTGCCCGTAGTTATTAGCGCCTCCTATAGGGGATTTGTGGTATTACATCAGTATCACAAATATCCCTGATAATATACCTGAGTATTGTTGCTGACCATGTCCATCCCTTTATGACTACAGTGTGTCCATCCCTTTATGACTACAGCATTTGTCTGTTCTGAAATAGCAAGCTGGCATATCTATAGGCTGAAACTGGTTAACTGAGGTTAATGTATTAGATAATTTATTAGAGATGACATCTTAGAACAGCTCATTTAAAAATACTGGGAAGTATGAGACTCATCTTCAGTAACCAGATTGCTTCACAATATTCTGATGCAAAAGCAGTAAGTGATATATTGTGTGTTGCTGGGTCTTCATAAAGAAAAGGTTAAGTAGGGACTATAATCTAAGAATATCACTTCTTAATATATATAACATTTCACAGAGTGGTATGCTGCTGATATGCCGTGCTCATTTTTATCATTAAAATCTGATTAATACTTTTCTCTAAAATGTGTTCACAGAAGATTCTAGTAGCCTACATGGGGCAATCTGCAAATGTTTCAAGTTTATGCTATTAATAGAATAAGTGTTATCAGTGGATAAAGTTAGGCCATTGGCCGGGGTTATCAGGGGGTTACTCACAGCCCTAGACCTTGGTTAGAAAGAATTTACCACCATGCAATATTTTAATTTCTTTGATAGTTTGTTTCCAGTGTCTTTGCAGTTATTCTTCTTAAAGGGACATTAAACAGTATAAATACTAGAATTAGTCTGAGGATAGTGTGCCGATATATGTTTTATAATTATAGGCTAGATTATGAGTGGAGGGCTATTTTGCTCTCTCGCTTGCAGTAACGCATTAGGTTGAGCTTGTATTACAAGTTGAAAGTAAAAAGAGCGTGCAAGCAAAAACACAACACAAGCAAAAAGTTGAACTATGATTATTGCGACCGTGTTAACGTATTCTCCCATAGAAGTCAATGGAGTGCACAAACTGCAAAAAAAAAGCCAAAGACCCATACTTGCGCACTAGCACGATCATTTATTCAAGTGCACCAAACCAACATGAATTATGGATATTTCACATCCCAGTGGTCTTTACATAGAAGAATATGTTCTATTTATTCTTTTTTAACCCCTTAGGACTGGGTATTTCAGACAAAAACTTCCCCAAAAGACCAGAGCACTTTTAGCATTTTTTTCAATCACTCCATTTAAACAGAAATGTGCCGCCCACCCGTCTCCCTCCTCTCTGCAACGGTATCTCTGCCCGTCTATTTCTGCACTGCCTAGGGTTGCTACCCATCTCTTAAAATACAGAACACTTATAAGTTACACATGCTGCAGGATGGGTAGGGAGGAATATGAATAGTGCTGTCCAGAAACACAATACATGTTCCTCCCTGCACACCCTGCAGCATGTGTAACTCATAAGTGTCCAGGAAAACATGGCTGTGGTGACTACCCTAGCACTGCCCCACTCGTGGAGCGTGCAGAAATAGTGCGATCTTGCTAGTTGTAGCAAGATCGCGGGAGAGAGAGGCCCAGGACAGCAGTAGACGCTGGTCCTTAAGGGGTTAAATAGATATTTTTATATATATATATATATATATATATGAGATTATTTTTTTAGTAAAATATATATCTATACCGATATATATATATATATATATTAGAGCTGCAACAACTAATCGTCATAATCGATAATAATCGATTATGAAAATAGTTGTCAACGAATCTCATAATCGATTAATCGATTAGTTGGTTTGCAATTAGTTGGTCTGTGCACAACACCAGCTGCTTCACTCCAATGAACTCCTGCATATGGTATTGTGTTTTATGGTTATGTCCTTAGCCTAAAGGACGTCTACAGAGGTCTACTTTTCACTTTTTCAGGACAGTATACGTTTACAACTACCCCTGGCTTATGTGCAACCTAGATATAATAGTCATCATATGGATTGTTTATATTAAATCTGGTGATTTGGACCTATGCTTTTCATGATATAGTGCCAAGCTTGTTGTTTACACCTTGCCCCTAGATTGATGGGAGTTATTTAAATTGATGTGCACTATTATCTGTTTGCACAATTATTAGCGTATTGCTTGCTATTGCTGATTATATGTACTGTATAAATAAATGTGTAAGGCTTTGTCCTGTTATTGATATACAGTCCTTAGCGCTTTTGATTTTGTATTTTATTGTTTTTTTTTATATTTTTAATAAATTGTGATATGTACCAGATTCCACCTTTGTAAGTCTATATTCGTTATTTTTAGAGCGGACTAGATATTTCCCAGAACCTTATAGCTGATTATTTACCATTGCATATAGATATTCAAGATATTTTTATGTTAGAATGAAGTCAAGGGTTACTTTATTGAGAGGCCCCTTGCCAAGGTAGAAAACACTTAGCATTGGTGAAGAGCTAATAAAGATAAATATCCCACTTTGGTGAAATTTGCAAAACCCTACTTATACACCTCAACAGCCTTTTCTCTGCTGCAGGAAATATAGCTGCAGAGAACCAGACTTAGCCAGAAGCATGTGGACATGTTGAGATTTTTGCATTTCAATGCAAAGTTTCTGAAAGAGTGAATAACAGAATGTTATTAACAGTGATAGTCTCTTTCTAGTTCTACCTCTTTTCAAACAGTTTGTGGGTTTGTTTTGTTTAATTATAAAACTGTGCTCTGCTGCTTAAAAATTGAAGAAACAGTTGTGTTAATGTAAAGTTTTAGTCTGAAGTTTATATTTGTAACACTCATTATGTGGATTTTATTTAAAACATAGAAAACTATTATTGATTCTCTTTTTATCCGATTAGTCGATTAATCGAAAAAATAATCGGCCGATTAATCGATTATGAAAATAATCGTAAGTTGCAGCCCTAATAAATATATATATATATATATATATATATTGATGCTTTGTTGGTCGCACTCAAACACACTGTGATTGCTTTGCACTTGAATACAAAGTATCCTGTAATTATAGTTCAGATTTAAGTAATGCTCCAAACAATGTAACGATGTAAGTGCAAACTTTCATGTGTATAAAAAACTCTAATCCACCTTATAGTAGAGAACATAAGAACACTGATTCTGAATGTGTATAGTATCAATGGTTAAATACTTCATCAATCGGTATCTTTATGTATTAAAAATATTACCTTGTATCCGTTATATGTCTCTACGTGGGTGGTAACGAGGCTCCTGGTAGTCAGAAAAGGAGACACTCCTCAGTCTTAATGAATGTCAACAGGTGTGCTGCAACACAGGTAAGCATACGTAACAGGAAGTGATATATGTTTAAAAGAACCAAGTGTTTTACTCTGCATAAGTCCCTGACGAAGTGCCTCCGGGCAGGAAACGCGTCAGATGTTTCATTCTTTGTGCTCTCTCCCGAGCTTGTATGTACCTGGCCTTCACTTAGACTTTCAAGAAAGTCGGCTTTTATTTGCAACTATTGCGGCTGAATGTGTTTTCCTCGTAGCAGACCTTTTCTTTATATATATATATATATATATATATATATACACATATACATATATACAGTATAAATATATATATATAAACACAAATTGCTAATCAACCAATCACATGGCAACAACTCAATGCATTTAGGCATCTAGACATGGTGAAGACAACTTGCTGAAGTTCAAACCGAGCATCAGAATGGGGAAGAAAGGGAATTTAAGGGACTTTGAATGTGGCAAAGTCACTTAAATCCTCTTTCTAGGGTTTACACAGTATGGTCTGAAAAAGAGAAAATTTACAGTGAGCGGCAGTTGTGTGGACGAAAATGTCTTGCTGATGTCAGAGGTCAGAGGAGAATGGTCAGATTGGTTCAAGATGATAGAAAGGCATCAGTAACTCAGGTAACCACGGATTACAACCAAGGTATGCAGAATACCATCTCGGAACGCACAACACATTGAACCTTGAAGCAGATGGCTACAGCAGCAGAAGACCACACCGAGTGCCACTCCTGTCAGCTAAGAACAAGAAACTGAGGCTACAATTCGCACAGGCTCACCAATATTGGACAATAGAAGATTGGAAAAACATTGCCTGGTCTGATGAGACTCAATTTCAGCTGGGACATTCAGATGGTAGGGTCAGACTTTGGCATAAACAACATGAAAGCATGGATCTATCCTGCCTTGTATCAACGGTTCAGGCTGGTTGTGGTGGTGTAATGGTGTGGGGGATATTTATTTGGCACACTTTGGACCTGTTAGTACCAATTGAGCCTCGTTTAAACACCACAGCCTACCCGAGTATTGTTGCTGACCATGTCCATCCCTTTATGACTACAGTGTGTCCATCCCTTTATGACTACAGCATTTGTCTGTTCCGAAATAGCAAGCTGGCATATCTATAGGCTGAAACTGGTTAACTGAGGTTAATGTATTAGATAATTTATTAGAGATGACATCTTAGAACAGCTCATTTAAAAATACTGGGAAGTATGAGACTCATCTTCAGTAACCAGATTGCTTCACAATATTCTGATGCAAAAGCAGTAAGTGATATATTGTGTGTTGCTGGGTCTTCATAAAGAAAAGGTTAAGTAGGGACTATAATCTAAGAATATCACTTCTTAATATATATAACATTTCACAGAGTGGTATGCTGCTGATATGCCGTGCTCATTTTTTCATTAAAATCTGATTAATACTTTTCTCTAAAATGTGTTCACAGAAGATTCTAGTAGCCTACATGGGGCAATCTGCAAATGTTTCAAGTTTATGCTATTAATAGAATAAGTGTTATCAGTGGATAAAGTTAGGCCATTGGCCGGGGTTATCAGGGGGTTACTCACAGCCCTAGACCTTGGTTAGAAAGAATTTACCACCATGCAATATTTTAATTTCTTTGATAGTTTGTTTCCAGTGTCTTTGCAGTTATTCTTCTTAAAGGGACATTAAACAGTATAAATACTAGAATTAGTCTGAGGATAGTGTGCCGATATATGTTTTATAATTATAGGCTAGATTATGAGTGGAGGGCTATTTTGCTCTCTCGCTTGCAGTAACGCATTAGGTTGAGCTTGTATTACAAGTTGAAAGTAAAAAGAGCGTGCAAGCAAAAACACAACACAAGCAAAAAGTTGAACTATGATTATTGCGACCGTGTTAACGTATTCTCCCATAGAAGTCAATGGAGTGCACAAACTGCAAAAAAAAGCCAAAGACCCATACTTGCGCACTAGCACGATCATTTATTCAAGTGCACCAAACCAACATGAATTATGGATATTTCACATCCCAGTGGTCTTTACATAGAAGAATATGTTCTATTTATTCTTTTTTAACCCCTTAGGACTGGGTATTTCAGACAAAAACTTCCCCAAAAGACCAGAGTACTTTTAGCATTTTTTGCCATCACTCCATTTAAACAGAAATGTGCCACCCACCCGTCTCCCTCCTCTCTGCAACGGTATCTCTGCTCGTCTATTTCTGCACTGCCTAGGGTTGCTACCCATCTCTTAAAATACAGAACACTTATAAGTTACACATGCTGCAGGATGGGTAGGGAGGAATATGAATAGTGCTGTCCAGAAACACAATACATGTTCCTCCCTGCACACCCTGCAGCATGTGTAACTCATAAGTGTCCAGGAAAACATGGCTGTGGTGGCTACCCTAGCACTGCCCCACTCGTGGAGCGTGCAGAAATAGTGCGATCTTGCTAGTTTTAGCAAGAATGCGGCAGAGAGAGGCCCAGGACAGCAGCAGACGCTGGTCCTTAAGGGGTTAAATAGATATTTTTATATATATATATGAGATTATTTTTTTAGTAAAATATATATCTATACCGATATATATTTATATATATATATATATATATATATATATATACTGATGCTTTGTTGGTCGCACTCAAACACACTGTGATTGCTTTGCACTTGAATACAAAGTATCCTGTTATTATAGTTTAGATTTAAGTGATGAAACAATGTAACGATGTAAGTGCAAACTTTCATGTGTATAAAAAAACTCTAATCCACCTTATAGTAGAGAACATAAGAACACTGATTCTGAATGTGTATAGTATCAATGGTTAAATACTTCATCAATCGGTATCTTTATGTATTAAAAAGATTACCTTGTATCCGTTATATGTCTCTACGTGGGTGGTAACGAGGCTCCTGGTAGTCAGAAAAGGAGACACTCCTCAGTCTTAATGAATGTCAACAGGTGTGCTGCAACACAGGTAAGCATACGTAACAGGAAGTGATATATGTTTAAAAGAACCAAGTGTTTTACTCTGCATAAGTCCCTGACGAAGTGCCTCCGGGCAGGAAACGCGTCGGATGTTTCATTCTTTGTGCTCTCTCCCGAGCTTGTATGTACCTGGGCTTCACTTAGACTTTCAATAAAGTCGGCTTTTATTTGCAACTATTGCGGCTGAATGTGTTTTCCTCGTAGCAGACCTTTTCTTCATATATATATATATATATATATATATATATATATATATATATATATATATATATACATATATACAGTATAAATATATATATAACACAAATTGCTAATCAACCAATCACATCGCAACAACTCAATGCATTTAGGCATCTAGACATGGTGAAGACAACTTGCTGAAGTTCAAACCAAGCATCAGAATGGGGAAGAAAGGGGATTTAAGGGACTTTGAATGTGGCAAAGTCACTTAAATCCTCTTTCTAGGGTTTACACAGTATGGCCTGAAAAAGAGAAAATTTACAGTGAGCGGCAGTTGTGTGGACGAAAATGTCTTGCTGATGTCAGAGGTCAGAGGAGAATGTTCAGATTGGTTCAAGATGATAGAAAGGCATCAGTAACTCAGGTAACCACGGATTACAACCAAGGTATGCAGAATACCATCTCGGACGCACAACACATTGAACCTTGAAGCAGATGGCTACAGCAGCAGAAGACCACACCGAGTGCCACTCCTGTCAGCTAAGAACAAGAAACTGAGGCTACAATTCGCACAGGCTCACCAATATTGGACAATAGAAGATTGGAAAAACATTGCCTGGTCTGATGAGACTCGATTTGAGCTGGGACATTCAGATGGTAGGGTCAGACTTTGGCATAAACAACATGAAAGCATGGATCCATCCTGCCTTGTATCAACGGTTCAGGCTGGTTGTGGTGGTGTAATGGTGTGGGGGATATTTATTTGGCACACTTTGGACCTGTTAGTACCAATTGAGCCTCGTTTAAACACCACAGCCTACCTGAGTATTGTTGCTGACCATGTCCATCCCTTTATGACTACAGTGTACCCATCTTCTGATGTCTACTTCTAGCAGGATAATGCACCATGTTACAAAGTTCAAATCATCTCAAACTAGTTTCTTGAAGATGACAATAAGTTCACTGAACTCTAATGGCCTCCACGGTCACCAGATCTCAATCCAATAGAGTACCTTTGGGATCTGGTGGAATGGGAGATTCGCATCATGGATGTGCAGCCGACAAATCTGCAGCATCTGCGCAATGCTATCATGTCAATATGGACCAAAATGTCTGAGGAATGTTTCCAACACCTTGTTGAATCTATGCCATGAAGAATTAAGGCAGTTCTGAAGGCAAAAGGGGGTCCAACCTGGTACTAGCAAAGTGTACCTAATAAAGTGGCCAGTGTGTGTGTATATATATGTGTGTGTGTTATTTATGTGTATTTGTGTAATTTATGAATATCAATAGAATACTTTTCAATTCCATTTCTTACTTTTTAAAATGAATATGGAACATTTTTTGTAGTTATTCCCCTATGTGAAGAACATCGGAATGTGAAATATTACAGTACATATATGTGTATGTGTGTTTTATGTGTATGTGTGTTACTTATGATTATGTGAGTTATTTATGTGTATGTGTGTTATTTATGTGTATTTGTGTAATTTATGAATATCAATAGAATACTTTTCAATTCCATTCCATTTCTCGCTTTTTAAAATGAATAAGGAATTTTTTTTTAGTTATTTTTATAAATTGTAAAAACATCATTTTAATGCAATTACATTTTGTTTTATATTTTACAAAAATATTAAACAAGTGGATTTATAGGTTAACATATAATGAAGTTAATATGAAACAATTTATATTTTATGTTTTCATATTTAAAGGGGTGTAAAAGTCACTACAATAAATAGCAACTTATACTGCAACATTGTTTAATTTATACTTAGGGCTTAAAGGGCCTTTTCTACGTCTTCCCTTTTATCTTTTTTGGAAATGTCACCTTTGTTTTGTGTATGCGAGATTGTCTTTTCCAGTGACCAAGCATGCATCCTGTAATGGCTTCCAAATATATACATACAGGGTCGAGTGAACTGACTGACCCCTCATATGAATGCCAAGCATGCTGTTGGCTACTGAGCTGTTCCACATGCTTATATAAAAGGCAGTGCAATAAGTTCACATATTTTAGTTTCTACGCACTGGAAAAGGACAATTTTGGATATGCAAACACACCACTTGTGTGAGCATGAACAGAAGCAATAACTAAAAAAATATATGAAACAAATATAAAAAGAGATTTTAAAATATCTTAAATCTATTAATTCAATTAACTATGTTACAGCATATATAAATAGAGTATAACAGTGTTACAGCCACTTAATCTTAGTTGAAATAGTTTTTATTGTCATACACATAGAAAATTACAAGCCACATTACCTTAACTTATATATCACAATTCCCCCCTTGACCCCCGATGAAGATCAAATAGTCCAACAGTAGTCTGTCAAGAGTGGAGATATCAATCGAATGACCAATGAATCAGCAAGTCCAACAAAGAGTGTTATTTCGATCTAGACTGTGAGGCTTGCAATGTCACATATCAATACAATACTACCGGGGTTAGGAGAGTGGGAGCATGGGAATAGCAGGGAAAAAGACACAAAATAAACCAAGATATACAAGGTAGTTTCTTTCCCCTCTCCCCTCCCCACCCCCGATATCCATTTTGTGTATGTTTGTAGTACCTCCCCTTTAACAACTTTTCAACAAACAATAACTTTATCTTAAAAAACAAAAACCACATCCAACTTGCCTGCCGCGCCTCTCCTCCATCGCCGAATCTGGGAGAGGGGTCCCCCTCCAGTGTTAGGTCCAGTCCGAGTCTCTAAGTCATTTTACCCTCTCTAGTATCTTATGAGTTTTCTCCCCCACCCGTTCTACCTGTTGCTTGGTTGGTCGTCTCTGGGAGTCCAGATCGTTAGTGGCCAGCTAAAATCCAGTAGTTCCACACCTTGAAAAATTGGTCCTGACTACTCTGTATAAAGGCTATCGTCTCCGACATTTTATAGGTGATTTGAATCTTATCGATTACTTCCCCCCAAGAGGGTACCCCTGTCTTCCAGTGTCTTGCAACACATATTCTAGTTGCTGTACATAGAATGCGAATAAACGTGTTAATAGATGCATTGAACGGTCTTACCCTGTCATTTAATAGTGCTTGTGAAGCAGATAGGGAGATAGTTTCAGAAAGTACCTCACTAAGAAGTTCGGATAGTTTAGACCATATTTGTTTAACCTGAGGGCAATCCAACCACATATGCATGTATGTACCTGTTTCAGCACAGCCTCTGTAACACAGCTTATTACCTCTTTGGGTGTAATGCGAGGTGATGATAGGGGTGAGATACCATCGAAATGATGTTTTAATACTATTCTCTCTAAAGTCTGCACTAGTTAGCCCTTTACTAGATGTGTGTAAAATGATTTCCCAGTCTTCTAGTTTGTGATTTATATTTAGTTCCTCTTCCCATTTCGTCATAACAGATGTCTTGGAGGTAAGTTTAGCCCTCTGTAGTGTTAAATATATTGCAGAGATAGCTTTTTTGGGTCTCTGTGTTGCGTTACATAAGTATTCAAGGGTAGTTAATCTTGTATCAGATCTAAGCATTCTAAACTTGGTAATAGCTGAAGCTACTTGTAAGTATAAAAACCACTGTAATTTTTCTGGTGCAATTTTATCCTGAATTTGTTGGTAGGTAGCTATTTTATTATTATGTAAGAAGTCTGCGACCCTGTATAGTCCTTTGTTTTCCCATTTTCCGATCTGTAAATGAAAATCTACACTCAGAAGGGTTCTTAGTGGTCTAATCACCGAATCTTTGGGAATGAGGTGTAGTGAACCGGTTAGCCAAGTCCAGGTCTGCATCATCTCTACTGTAGGCCTTGAGGCAGGTGTATCTTTAACGGGTTGTTTCCACTGTCCCCACAATAAGTCTTCTGGTCGTCTATATCCCGCCATCAAAGTCTCCACCCTTACCCACATTATGTCATCTGAGTTCTTATTCATCAGGGTAGTTTGCGCTAGTCTAGCTGCCTGGTAATAGTGAGTCAAGTTTGGAACCCCCACTCCCCCTAATTGTCTGTGTTGTTGTAGGACGTGTGAGGGGATTCTAGCCTTTTTACTTCCTCTCAAAAAGCCTATCAGATCCAATTGCAACTTTTTTAAGTCGGTTAAGGGAACCCTAATTGGGAGGGCTCTAAAGAGATACAATATTTTGGGGAGAATATTCATTTTTATTGCCGATAGTCGGCCATACCAGGAGAATCCACCTTTTTTCCATTTGTTAATATCTTTTCTTATCGTTTTATATAAGGGGATATAGTTTAATTTATACAGATCTGCTATATTATTTGGTAATTTAATCCCTAGATATTTTATCGCTGCATTGGCCCATGAGAATTCAAAATTAGTTTCTATTAATTTTCGGGTGTGGTCAGGTAGAGCAATGGGAATCGCTTCACATTTCTCCAAGTTGACTTTGTACCCCGAGACATCAGAGTATTCCTGTAGAACCCGATATAAGTTGGGAAGTGACATAAGTGGTTTGGTTAATGTGAGAAGCACATCATCTGCAAATAATGACACCTTGAATTCTTGACCCCCGATTGAGACTCCATGGATATCTGGAGATAGGCGAATAGTCGCTGCTAATGGCTCTATACAAATTGCGAACAACAATGGTGAGAGTGGGCAGCCCTGTCGTGTTCCGTTTAGAACCTCTATAAGTTTTGATTGATACCCCGCTATTCTAACATTAGCTGTTGGATGTGAATATATACTTCTAATAGCCTGTAAGAACTCTCCGTGGAAACCCAATCTATTTAATACCTCTAGCATAAAGTTCCAGTCTATCCTGTCAAACGCCTTCTCTGCGTCCAACGAGAGGACCAGAGAAGGCGTTTTTGTTTTGCAGAGGTAATCAACTAGGGAGATTGTGCGCCTTGTATTATCTGGGGCTTCCCTATCTTGAATGAAACCCACTTGGTCTGGGTGGATCAGGGATGGTAAGTGTATTTTTAGTCTGTTAGCTAAAATTTTGGTAAAAATCTTGATATCCTGATTAATTAATGAAATGGGTCGGTAACTTTGGCATAGTTTTGGATTTCTTCCGGGTTTGGGTATAACTACTATTTTGGCTTGTAAAATCTCTAAGGGAATTTCTTTACCTTGCAGAATGTCATTGCAAAATGAAACTACATGCGGGATTAAGATAGATCTAAATAGTTGATAATATTCCCCTGGGAATCCATCTGGGCCTGCCGCTTTCCCTGGTTTAAGATCTTTTATGGCATTAATGACCTCCATAGCAGTAACCTCAGCGTTTAGTTCATTACTAATCTCTTTATCTATAGGGGTAAGTTTAGCTTCATCTAAAAACCTCGTCAATAGTTGTGTGGTGTTGCTATTTGGTTTTGTTTTTTTACCATCGTATAGACAAGCATAGTACTGTGCAAAAGTATCGGCAATCTCTTGGGGGTTTGAGGTGTATGCTCCATCACTTTTTTGGATGAGTGGGATTGTAAAGGATTTGGTCCTCTCCCTCAATTTGTAGGCTAGATATCTGTCTGGCTTGTTAGAATATAGAAAGTAGTGTGATTTTAGTCTATGGGCCGACCTTATAGAGGTGTCATTCATAATTTTAGCCAATTCTTGCCTTTTAGTTTGTAATTGTTTAAGTGTTTCTGGTGCTAGAGTTTGCTGGTGAGACCTGGAGAGAATGTCTATCTGTTTTTGTAAGGTGTCTGTTTGGAGTCTATTGGCTCTGGTGAGAGCTGTTTTTTCCTTTATGAGTAAGCCTCTAAGATAGGGCTTATGTGCTGCCCAAATGGCAATTGGGTTGGAGGTCGTCCCTACATTAAAATCCCAGTATTCCGTTAATGCCTTGGATAAGGACTCCCGTGTTTTAGTGACCTTTAGTACATACGGATCATAGGTCCAAGAGCGAGTTGCACTAATTTGAAAAGTTTTTTTAAAATCTATTTGGACAATTGAGTGGTCTGACCACGCGCATGCATGTATCGTGGAGGAGATTAGGTCTGGTATTAAGGTTTGGCTCATATAAATGTAATCCAATTTGGAGTAGGATTTGTGGGCACTGGAGTAATATGTGAAGTCGTTGGTCCTACCATATAGAGTGTCCCAGGAATCTAAAACATTATGTTCTAGAAAGATTTCTTTTAGCTTTTTGACTGTGGAGTTATGCCGTAATTGCGTTTGAGATAGTGTGATTTTACTGCTACATTGGTGTGTATGCATAGAGACATTAAAGTCCCCCCCTAAGATAATTTTGGACTGTGACCACTGGGTTAACAATTGAGAGATACGAGTAAAAAAGGCTGCCTGCAATTCGTTCGGAGCATAAACATTACATAGGACTATCTGTTTATCGTGTATCCTCCCCTGTAGTATCAGAAATCTGCCTTCTGGGTCCCTAATTGTGTCTTCTATTACAAATCCTACCGATTGATGAATTAATATGGATACCCCTCTCTTTTTTTTGTCAAATCTGGAATGGAAGTGTTGGGTATATCCCTTAGCCCAATATTTAGGAATTACCTCCCTAGTGAAGTGTGTCTCTTGAAGCAGTATAATGTTTGCTTTTAATCTGGTGTATTGGGTCAGTGCTGTCCTACGTTTAGTGTCTGTGTTGAGGCCCCTAACGTTGTGTGAAATTAGTCGTAGATTGTTAGTCATTACTCACTGTGTCTTTGGTGGGGAACCCCTCTCCCCGGTTCGTTGTTACAGTGTTCAGCAAGACAGTCTGCAGGTATTGGTGGAGCTGTCTTCCCATGGTAGATGGGATATGTCGGCGAAGGAGGTGGCACGGCAAATCAAAAACAAAAACATAAACATAGAGATTAGTAAACAATTTAGTTAATCTTCCAGCAAAGGTATATCTCATGAGGCTACTGAATCTATATGTCCTGCATGGAAAGAACAACATGAAAAAAAAGAAGAGAACAACACCCTTAATCCCACCCCCCCCCTGAAAGAAAAAGATTTTAATCAAAAAAACTTAGTTGCCTAGTGCAATAACTGTAAGTATTTATACTATATGAAATTTGGCATCTTACAAACCAGTAGTTATCAGGTACTGAACATGACATGCTCAATTGTCCTTCTGTATAACTACAGTCCTGAGATGGATCATCTAATATAGATTGTTCATAGAAAGAGATTGTCAAGGTTTATTTTTCCTCTTGGGAACTCTGGTCCACCTTTGTCTCTGGCTGTGGGATGTGTCCTCTTGTGTATGGGATGGATCTTCTCTTCCCTTTAGCTGTGGTATTTCTGGTGGTTCTAATTGTAGACTTCGGCATATATCAGGAATTTCTGTAACTTCTTTGAGGTTCAAGGATCTTCCATTGTGTAGTATATAAAGGCAGAAAGGGAAACCCCACCGATATCTAATCTGATGTTTTCTTAGGAGTGCTGTTAATGGTCTTAATTGGCTTCTCCTTTGGAGAGTTCGTATGCAGAGGTCTTGATAGAATTGTATTACCATTCCTTGAAACTTAAAAGTAGGGTGTTTCCGTGCCGCTGCAATTATTTCCTCTTTTTCTGGGAATCTAAGAAGTTTGACGATAACATCTCTGGGAGGTGCATCGTCTTTGGGTTTAGGTCTTAAGGCTCTGTGTGCCCTTTCTATTAGAAATTTCTCTTCGCTCACTTCTCCAGTAATAGCTTGAAATAGTTGGTGAAGATATATAGATAGCTCTTCCGTCGAGACTGTTTCTGGAATCCCCTTCAGTCTCAAGTTGCACCTACGACTCCTGTTTTCTAGATCTTCTAGCTTGTCTTGCATCTCATTTACTTCTTGCTGTTGTGTGGAAACCTTTTGCGTGAGATTAGTTAACTCATCAGTTGTAGAAGCCTCATTTTCCTCCAGGCTAGCTACCCTGGAGCCTAACTCAGAAATTTCTTGCTTTATATCTGCTAAACTAGTTGTAACTGTGTTTTGAAAAGCATCTATTTTTTCCCAAAGCTTATCAAAGTTCTTATTGATGTCCTGCTTAGATACCAAGGCCTTGAGGTCTGCTCTTGTAGCTGGAATAGTATCTTCATCATTGATCTGTGAGTCTGTCTCAGAGTCATTATCTTCCTCTGTCACTGCATTTACAGATTCCAGCATTTTCTCACTTCTAGACGGCTTAAAGAAAAGAGAAGCAGTTGCTGGTTTAGATCCCTGGGTGGGTTTATTCTGCTTTCTGACTGACATGGTGTATGAAGGCAGCTAATGTGTATTCAGAATACAAGAGATAAATCAAGAGGTTATAACTGAGGTCTTGGTATTAAGGATAGATGTAGTTTAGAGCAAAGAGATCCTGCAAATGGTTAAGTGCTAGTGTAGAGGTTTATTGCAAATAAGTAGTTAACAGTTCATTTCCCTTCTTGGGCAGATATGCTCTGCTGCTGCAACCTGCTACTGCAGGGCCTGGATAGTTGATCACTTTTAGGGAATTTCATGCAAAACCTTTCAATTCTCTACTGTAAATCATCAATCATTTAAAGTAAGAGTCGCTTCATAGCCCATAATAATGTATATAAAATGCTTCCCTCTGTTGATATGATGCTGATGGATAGCCAGAGTTATAGCAAAAACACAGTCAGCCACATAGCAATTATGGTAGATAATAAACAATGGGAGTGTGTGTGAGCTGTGTCTTAGTTTCTGTAGATTTTGGCTTTATTCATTTCTTTGGGAAGCATAATGTAGTTTCCTGCTTTAAAACCTTGAGTCATCTTGTTAACGTTATGCTGACATTTTACCTTTTGGGCCTTTGTATGTGAGCAAGGATTCCCAGATGATTGTGTTCATTTGTAATGAAGCCTGGCTTAGTCCTTTTGTGCTCTCATTAAATATTGGTAGTGTCTCTATTATAGTCTTGAGTGAGTGCCATGACTGGTAATATTTGTTGACCCACACTGATAAGTTATACGGCTCCCAGACCCTCTTACCGCGTTTTCAATTGTGGTCTGTTAGCCCTCCTCCGTTTCCGTTACCGGAGCGTCTTCACAGCTTTGCAGATGGTAAATAGGGTCAGACCGCTGTGTCCTATTGCTTAGGAGCCCTCTTCTGTGTCTTAGGGCATAAGGGACTGTTTGAGCGCTCAAGTTGGTTGAATTAAGTGGCGCGCTGTCTCCCGATAACAGCTACGCCACGTGGGTAAGATGGCGATCAGCATCAGTCTGCTCCATAAAGCTCCGTGGTAAAATATTACCGATAGCGCCTCAAATCTCTCCAGCTAGCTCTTTGCGATACCCACTGTAGTCTCCTGAGTGTTCAGCAATTTGAATTAGGCGTAATTGCCTTTAGATGCTCACATTTATTACAGTTCAGCACGGAGCTCAATTGTTAAGCTGCCATCTCCTTTGAGCTCCAGGCTCCGCCCCCCCAGCCACTTAATCTTAAAGGGACACTCAATCAAAATTAAACTTTCATTATTCAGATAGAGCAGCCATTTTAAAGAACTTTCCAATTTACTTCCATTAACAAAATGTGCACAGTCTTTTTATGTTTAAACGTTTTGAGTCACCAGCTCCTACTGAGCATGTGCAAGAATAATATACATATATATATAATATACATATATATGTATATACATGTGTAATTATGTATTTATATATTTATATACATAAATATATAAATATATACACATGTGTATATATATATATATATATATATAAACACTTTGGGGCCCTTTCCACTCAAATGAAAAATCACTTTTATTCCATTTTAAAATTATATAATGGGTTTACTGTTTATTTACTGTAAATATTTTGTATTCCAATGTTCTTTACATAGTAGAACATTTTCTCAGTATTTTTAAATATATATATATATATATATATATATAAAAATATATATATCAGTATATATCTGTAAATATCTTTGCCTGTGTATATTCATATAAATATAGGTATAGATATATATTTATTTTATATGATGATGAGAGTCCACAAGCCTTGATGTGTGGGATAAAAAGCCTACTAGGAGGAGGCAAAGAACCCAAATCACAAGAGTTTTTAACCCTTCCTACTTCCCAGCACCACTCAGTTTTGTTTTTTTGTCATCTAGGAGTGTAGGTGAAGATAGAGGTGTTCCAGTTACGTGTACTTGGATTATTTTGGGAGCTCAGACCTAGGTCAGACCCACTGTCTCTTGGATCAACTCATCTCATATGCTGGGCTATAGGAGTACCAGGTTATGTGCGCAGTATCCCCCTATGGAATTTTAGCCATAACTGCCTTTAGGTATCGTGGGGACATGTCCTTTAGCCTCCTACAGTTGGACGTAAGATAATTTTCTCTTATATCTTCTGCTGTTACCTGTACAGCACTGGAGGGGGTCTCTACTGGATACAGCTGCCGTTCTGACTGGTAAGTTCAATCGAGGGGTCATTCATTTAGGTAAGTGAATTTCAGCACATAGCCCACAAGCTATTTGAAGATACTTATTTACAGTATAGCATAGCCATTGGGGACTCAGCCTGCCTACCTGCAGACTATTTTCTTATTAACAGTTATCTCTGGGGGTTTTTTAGCATTATACTTCTTATAGGAAGGAAGCGTTAGTGAAACGCCGCGTCAGGGGTCTCCTCTATCTTTTTTTATTTTTTTTATTTTGTTTTTATTGAGGTATTAAAATCAGGCTTACAAATCAGTAAACAAACATGCAAAGAGAGTTACAATATATCACAAAAAGCAGAGTACTCATTCACAGTGCCTGATCACAGGGAAACCTTCCAGAATGATCTTAGAAGGCCTCTCTTGGACCTCACAGGTTTAACATATAAAGAAGAAGGTGTAATGAATTGAAGAGACCACTTTTGGGTCCCATTGTGAAAACCTCAGTTTTTAGGAAAAGGAAGTACATGAACAAGCATCTCGCTCTTACAAGTAAACAGTATTTGATTCATAAAAATGCATTACATACTGAGTGTACCTACAACAACATTATTACCAAATGATATATCGCACCAGTTGTACATGAAGTTCCTCCTTTTTCTATTTTATTATGTTTTCCTTGTTTGGGAGAACATTGTGGTGTCTCGCCTATTGTGTAATAAAACTTTGTGATATATTTTCTCCCCATTAAGAAACATATCGGCCACTTTTGGACCGCTGAATATCAGGTAGGATTAGGGTGGGGAATGTGAGGGACGAGAATTGCTGTGCCACTTTTGGGCTCAGATTATGAGTTTAACGTTCATAATACCAACACATAGAACACATTGCTTATAGGAACCTGTTGGATCTGCACTATCGAAAAACATACCATCTAATATCTGGCAGCTTGGGCTCTCCTCAGTAGCTGCAAAACATGTTATAGGGGATATCTAATGTATGTGCTGAGGAACTAGTAAAACATTAGTTAGGGCCTTTTATATGACACCAAAATACATATTGTTAAGGGGCTGGTATGGGAAAGTGAAACTGTGACATCTAAAGTAGCATGTAGCACAAAACATTATCAATAAAGAACAACCATTTACATCTGACTTAAGGTTTTGCAAACATTTCTCGAGTGAGATTATATGTAATACTGCAGTGTACTAGTAAGTAATGACCCCTCAACCTATACATTCTGCATCTGAACAAGTGCAAAAAAGACACAGTAGGGCTAGGTAAATGTTAATTAAAACTGATGGCGTACACGGCCTCTAAGGGGGGCAAACAGATAGAATGTAGGGCAGGATCATCCTTGGGCTTTAGGGGAACAGTTCAGCAGTGTCCCACAATTGAAAGTCAAAATAATCTAGCGTAGGGATTAACTGCCAGCGGTCAGAGGCTTCATATCCTGCAATCCCCACCTGCCAATTTCTGCTAACCAATGCCGGTGCGGAAAGTATGTACGGCACCTCGGGTGCCCGAAAAACAAAGAATGTACCTGGGGACTGACAGCACTCCGCTGTGTAAAGTGCGACTCCCACATCTGCAAGGAAGACAGATCCAGCAACCATACGAACCTCCAGGCGATGGCTGCAGACCGAACACTGCCCTCTTCTTCTCGTGTCTGCTCTGGGCTGTCGGATTGGGAGATTTCCTCCGGATAGGCCATACTATGTAGATTTCTCTGGCTACTAGCCGATGTCGCCCGTCCCTGTGTGTGAGCCAGTAAGGGATTCGTTCTCCAGCAGTCAGGGGTACCAGAGTACACGGTGGTGGTACGGCGCCATCTTGTGTGGGGAGAGACCCAGCAAGCACGTACCCGCTCTCTGCTGGTACCCCGCTGTAGGGACCATAGTTGCTTCCTTTTGAGGGATGTGACTGAAGGTCCGGATAGCTGCCTGTAGTTAGTGGAGTGTTCTGAAGAGCCAGGGGTGCTCCTTGCTCTCCGACATCTGCCTCCTCACTGTCAGTGGAGTCGGGGTCCGCCTTAGGCCCAATTGTGGGTAAGCTGCATGCTTTAATTACCTCCATGTCCTCATTGTCGCCCTTCGGCTTGTCACTGAGACTGTTGCTTAGTTGTGTACTGGGAAGGCTCAGATCAGCCCACTGCTTGGAGAGTCCGTGGTCCCTAACCCCTTCTGCCACTGTTAGATCAGGTTCAGCAATGGGGTTATTTCTCTCATATGCCCATGCCGCCTTCATCTTCTTCGTTAGCTGCAGGAAGTGTTCGTTTAAGAGATTGCATATCTCTTCAATTAGAAGTGCTGCATCAGATTCCATGTTGCTAAAGTTGACAGTGTCTTTGCACTGCATACCCGGCTTGCAAGATACCGGGGGGGGTGTTGAGAGCCTCTCACTCCAGTGACTGCCTTAGGCCTCAACGTTCTGGATCGGTTGCTCAGTGTCGTAGTCCCAATATTTTGATATCAATCGAATCAGCTTGATGAGTAGGTTTTATATATCAGGGTGAGGTAGTTGGATGGTCCTCATGAACAACAATAGAAGGCAAACTGTTGATGCTTCACTCAGAGCAACCGATATTGCTTCCATTCAAGGTGCTGCCCAGAGACACGCCCCCTCCTCTATCTTTTTAACTTGCCTCCCATGTTGTAAAAATTAATATATAATCAGTATGTTTGTTTAATCAAAAAAAAACCGCACAAGACTTAGGCGCTATAGTATTACACAGCGCACAAGTACTAATTACAAGTATTTTTGGTTTACATACGGCTAGATTTAGAGTTTTGTCGGTAACGACCCGAAAAGCTAACGCTGGCTTTTTTCTGGCCGAACCTTTTAAATAACTCTGGTATTGAGAGTCCACAGAATGGCTGCGTTAGGCTCCAAAAAAGGGGCGTAGAGCATATTTAACGCAACTTCAACTCTCGATACCAGAGTTGCTTACGCAAGCGGCCAGCTTCAAAAACGTGCTCGTGCACGATTCCCCCATAGGAAACAATGGGGCTGTTTGAGGTGAAAAAAAACCTAACATCTGCAAAAAAGCCGCGTTCAGCTCCTATCGCAGCCCCATTGTTTGCTATGGGGAAACACTTCCTACGTCTGCACCTAACACTCTAACATGTACCCCGAGTCTAAACACCCCTAACCTTACACTTATTAATCCCTAATCTGCCGCCCCCGCTATCGCTGACCCCTGCATATTATTATTAACCCCTAATCTGCCGCTCCGTAAACCGCCGCTACTTACATTATCCCTATGCACCCCTAATCTGCTGTCCCTAACACCGCCGACCCCTATATTATATTTATTAACCCTAATCTGCCCCCCACAACGTCGCCTCCTCCTGCCTACACTTATTAACCCCTAATCTGCCGACCGGACCACACCGCTATTATAATAAAGTTATTAACCCCTAATCCGCCTCACTAACCCTATAATAAATAGTATTAACCCTTAATCTGCCCTCCCTAACATTGCCGACACCTAACTTCAAACATTAACCCCTAATCTGCCGACTGGAGCTCACCGCTATTCTAATAAATGTATTAACCCCTAAAGCTAAATCTAACCCTAACACTAACACCCCCCTAACTTAAATATAATTTTAATCTAACGAAATTAATTAACTCTTATTAAATAAATTATTCCTATTTAAAGCTAAATACTTACCTGTAAAATAAATCCTAATATAGCTACAATATAAATTATAATTATATTATAGCTATTTTAGGATTTATATTTATTTTACAGGTAACTTTGTATTTATTTTAACCAGGTACAATAGCTATTAAATAGTTAATAACTATTTAATAGCTAAAATAGTTAAAATAATTACAAATTTACCTGTAAAATAAATCCTAACCTAAGTTACAATTAAACCTAACACTACACTATCAATAAATAAAATAAATAAAATACCTATAATTATCTACAATTAAACCTAACACTACACTATCAATAAATCAATTAAATACAATTCCTACAAATAAATACAATTAAATAAACTAACTAAAGTACAAAAAATAAAAAAGACCTAAGTTACAAAAAATAAAAAAATCTTTACAAACATTAGAAAAATATTACAACAATTTTAAACTAATTACACCTACTCTAAGCCCCCTAATAAAATAACAAAGCCCCCCAAAATAAAAAAATGCCCTACCCTATTCTAAATTACTAAAGTTCAAAGCTCTTTTACCTTACCAGCCCTGAACAGGGCCCTTTGTGGGGCATGCCCCAAGAAATTCAGCTCTTTTGCCTGTAAAAAAAAACATACAATACCCCCCCCCAAAATTACAACCCACCACCCACATACCCCTAATCTAACCCAAACCCCCCTTAAATAAACCTAACACTAAGCCCCTGAAGATCTTCCTACCTTGTCTTCACCATACCAGGTTCACCGATCGATCCAGAAGAGCTCCTCCGATGTCCTGATCCAAGCCCAAGCAGGGGGCTGAAGAGGTCCATGATCCGGCTGAAGTCATCATCCAAGCGGGAGCTGAAGAGGTCCATGATCTGGCTGAAGTCATCATCCAAGCGGGAGCTGAAGAGGTCCATGATCCGGCTGAAGTCTTCTATCAACGGCATCTTCAATCTTCTTTCTTCCGGATCCATCTTGCAGACCTCCGACGCGGAACATCCTGCTGGCCCGACGGACTACCGACGAATGAAGGCTCCTTTAAGGGACGTCATCCAAGATGGTGTTACGGTTACCCTTAGTCTCGCTGAGAGATGGACCGCTTAGTAGCCTGGATCCCTATTGCTAAAGAGGGGAGAAGCTGCTTTCCATAGTATTCTATATGAGTCTTGCAAATATAGAATAATCTCCCTTAGCTGCAGTACAGCTAGGATACCCTTCTGCCCACAAAAACGAGTCAACGCTGCGATTGAGGGTCAAACAAGAACTCAGGACTGGGATGCCCAGCCTGCTTTTTATATAGGTTACATGCACACAGGGCACTCCCAGGGGGAGAGGGGGGGAAGCACAAAATCCCCCATCACACATTTAGATAGAGAGCACTGTCCTTTGACAGGCCACAATAGGATTACAGTACTTAAGATAACAAGTTTACAAGTTCATCTTATCAATTAGCAGTCTGGCTCCAGAGGTGATTAGACAATAGTTTCTAAAAGCTGAAAAAAAAAGAGTTAACTCTTTATGAAATGAAACTTGTTACAGTTTTCTTGGAGCCCTTCTTAGGCGCTGGCTTGCTGGTTCAGGCATTGCTGCTGGGAAATAAGCTCTTCACAACAGAATAACTAATGCTTCTGTAACATTGCTCCCTTTCTGTGGAACACTCTGGCAGACACGGTCTGACCCCTTTTCGGGGCAGACTAAGGCTGTCCAGACCGCTGGTTATGCGGGGCTGAGGTCGGTTTGTCTGGACAACCCGTCGGCGTTGCCATTCTGTTTCCCAGGTCTGTAAGTAATGGTGAAATTGAAGGTTTGCAACGATAAGCTCCAACGTAATAGCCTGCCGTTATCTCCAGAGACCCGGTTCAGCCACACCAACGGGTTATGGTCGGTGACCAGAGTGAACTCCTGACCATATAAATAGGGAGTCAATTTCTTTAATGCCCACACCAAAGCCAAACACTCCTTTTCGACCGCTGCATAGCTGACTTCGCGGGGCAGGAGCTTCCGGCTGATGTAGGCAACTGGATGCTCCCCTCCATCTTCGCCTACTTGGCTGAGGACAGCTCCCAGCCCGAACATGGAAGCATCTGTATGGACGATAAAACGTTTGTTAAGGGCTGGGGCCGCCAAGACAGGAGCGTTAATTAGAGCATTTTTGAGAGCCTGGAAAGCCGTTTCACAGTGGGGAGACCACAGGACCTGTCGAGGTAAGTTCTTCTTGGTCAAGTCAGTCAGGGGTTTGGCAAGTGTGCTGTAGTCTGGTACGAACCGTCTATAGTACCCTGCCGTGCCCAGGAAGGCTAGGACCTGAGTCTTAGTGATGGGGGTGGGCCAATTGGCGACAGCTTCTATTTTGGCCGGCTCTGGTCGCTGCTTTCCACACCCCACCCGGTGACCCAGGTACTGTACCTCGGCCATCCCAAAGTGGCATTTTTCTGGCTTCAGAGTCAGGCCAGCAGCCCGGATCTGATCCAGAACCATTCCCACATGAGCTAAGTGGTCCTCCCAGGACTCACTGTGGATCGCTATGTCGTCCAGGTAGGCGCAAGCAAAACTCTGGAAGCCATCCAGGAGCCTATCCACCAAGCGCTGGAATGTAGCTGGGGCATTCTTCATCCCAAACGGCATTACCCTAAACTGATATAAGCCGAATGGGGTGACGAATGCCGACTTGGGGATAGCCTCCGGGGCCAGGGGAATCTGCCAGTAACCTTTGCAGAGGTCAATAGTGGTCAGGTAATTTCCCCTGGCTATACGATCGAGTAGCTCGTCTACCCTGGGCATAGGGTAAGCGTCCGTCACGGTATTTTCATTGAGCCTCCGATAGTCTACGCAGAACCGGGTGGTCCCATCTTTCTTGGGCACCAAGACAACTGGGGAGGCCCAGGGACTATCGGAGGGCTCAATTACCCTGAGCTGGAGCATCTCATCGATCTCCTTCTTCATTCCTGTCCTAACTGCTTCGGGGATTCGGTACGGAGCCTGGCGCAAGGGAGCTTGTCCCGGAGTATCTACCTGGTGGGTGGTTAAAGTAGTGTACCCTGGCTTCGGGGAGAAGGTGAGGTGTTTGGACTGGAGGAGTTGGTTGAGCTGCTCCCTTTCAGTGGGGCTAAGTCGGTCCCCTATCTGAACCTGCGCCACTATACCTGTGGGGAGGCTCTTTTCTAATAGGTCTGGAATGGGTAAACTGTCGGGGTCTTCCTGAGGGGAACAACATACGGCCGTCACGTTCTCTGGTCGCTCAAAATATTCCTTGAGCATGTTTACATGGAATGTCTTTCTAAGATTGTTGTCGTGGCAGCTAGCTATCACATAAGTGGTGTCTCCCCTTTTCTCTACGATCTGGTAGGGACCCTGCCAGGACGCCTGCAATTTGTCTGTCTTCACCGGCTTAAGTACTAACACCTTTTGTCCTATGGTGAAGATTCTCTTTCGGGCCCCCCGATCGTACCATACTTTCTGTCTTCTCTGGGCCAACTGGAGATTAGCCCGCACGGATTTGGCTAATTGCTCCATTCGGTCCCTGAGTTCCAGCACGTATGGCACAATTGGGACACCGTCAGCCTCCATCTCTCCCTCCCAGTGCTCCCGGATCAGGTTTAGGGGTCCCCGTACCTTTCTTCCGTAGAGCAACTCGAAGGGAGAGAACCCTGTCGTTTCCTGGGGCACCTCCCGATAAGCAAATAGGAGGTGCGGCAGGAAGCGTTCCCAGTCTCGGTATTCCTGAGTGAACGTCTTGAGCATTTGCTTGAGGGTCCCATTGAACCTCTCACACAGCCCGTTCGTCTGGGGGTGGTATGGGGAGCTTAGGAGGGACTTAATTTTGCAAACCTGCCAGAGTTGTTGGGTCAATTCAGCCGTAAATTGGGTGCCTCGGTCGGATAGGATTTCTTTTGGAAATCCTACCCGGGAGAACACCTGTACTAGTGCATTCGCTACCGTATCCGCTTGTATGTTGGATAGGGCGACAGCCTCTGGGTACCTGGTAGCGTAGTCCACTACGGTAAGAATGTATCGCTTACCGGAGGGACTAGGGGTAGCCAGTGGTCCCACTAGGTCAATAGCAACCCGGCTGAAGGGTTCCTCTACAATGGGCATATTTACTAGCTGGGCTTTAGGGTGATCGCCTCGCCTTCCTACTCGTTGACACACATCGCAGGTGTTACAGTAAGTTCTAACGTCAGCGTGCACCCCTGGCCAAAAGAACGTGTGAGTAATGCGGTGTAGGGTACGGGTAACGGCTAGGTGGCCTGCTAAGGGGATGTCGTGGCCTATTTTGAGGATTTCTTGACGGTATTTGTGGGGCACTACCAGCTGTCGCCTACGCTGTCCCCTTTTCTCTGTCCAGCGGTATAGTTTCCCTTTTTCCCATAAGAATGTTTCGTTATCTGCCCCGCCCCCTCCGGTCTCTGCTCGTTCCCGGTACTTTTGTAAGGTCGGGTCAGTCTTAGACTCTGCCTCGAAGGCATCTGGGGTGTCCCAGGGTATGGGGCCTAACCTGTCAGGCAAGGTCGGGGTAGGTCTTACCTGTGTCTCCCGCACTGGTGAGAGCTCTCGCTCCGTCCGGGCTTGGGCCCGTGTAGTCACTGGGTCCGCCTCGTTGTTGCATACTGGAGCATAGGCAGAAGTCATGGGGCCCAAATCGTTGCCCAGTAGTACTTTGGTAGGTAAATTATCCATTAGGCCCACGTTCACAGCCCCCTTTCCCGCTCCCCAATCAAGATGCACTTTAGCTGTTGGAATTTTGTACACATCCCCCCCCGCCACTCTAACGGCCACAGTCTGTCCGGATCGCTTGTGCTCTGGCACCAAATGACTCTGTACCAGCGTGATAGTAGCCCCTGTGTCTCGCAATCCCTCGGTAGATCGCCCCTCGAGCCATACCCTCTGCCGATGGTGCTGGCGGTTATCTGAGGCAGCATATACAGGGTCTGCCTCGTGAAGCGGCCCCACATATCCCTCCATAGGGGCCTCTTGGTTAACACAGAGGGCCCGGGCCGGACGATAGGACCCAGAGGGGTAATTGTAATTCCTGGGTGTCTGGTGCGTATTAAGGGGGCAGCTAGCCATGAAATGCCCTGGTTGCTTGCATCGGTGGCAAGTCGGTCTGGGACGCTCAGAGCTGTTATTGGGTGGTCCTGAGTGTCGGACGGGCCCTGTGGGCACCGGGGCTCGGAATTCAGCACGAGGGGGTGCACGGTAAACCTCTCTGGGTTCGACCCGTGCTGGAGCTCGGTAGTTCATGGGTTCGTGAAGACGGGAGTCATAATGTTCATCGGCCAATTTGGCTGCTTCTTCTAAGGTAGAAGGCCGCCTGTCTCGCAGCCATTCCTTCCCTTGCTGTTCCATGCCATTATAAAAATGTTCTAAGAGAAACAATTGTAAAATTTCCTCCCCAGTCACCGCTTTACTTCCGCTCAGCCAGTGATTTGCCGCTCTCCGCATTCGGTGCGCCCATTCCATATGGGTATCGTTAGGCTTCTTTTCCGTGCCCCGAAACTGTCGGCGATACGTGTCCGGAGTTACAGCGTACCGTCGCAACAGTGTCTCCTTAACTAGCTCATACTGTGTCACTTCCTCAGCACCCAGAGTACGAAAGGCTTCCAGGGCTCGCCCGGATAGTTTCCCAGACAATATCGTGGGCCACTCTCTGTTGGGAATCTGGTGCAGGGCACATTGCCTTTCGAAGTCCGCCAAATATTCATCAATCCCTGTCTTGCTCTCTAGGAAGGGTCGAAATGCCGCATAGGGTATCTTGGGCCTCCCAGCATTTTCGACAGGGATGATTACCTGCGGGGCTTCAGCATTGCGGTGTGCGTTCGCTAGGTTGAGTTCGTGGGCTCGAGTCTCTCGTATATCCTCGTCCGCCTCCGCCATCAACTGCTGTACCAATTCCATGGAGGGGTTCGGCCCGTATAATGAGAGCCTTTCCCGAACAATCCTGGTTTTTTCGTCACTAATCGTGGTCGGTGTTTCCGCCATTGTGAAACTCTGATCCAGTTCGGTCAATTCTGCGATCAGCTCTCTCCTCGGCCGGTTGCTGGCGTACCCCCCTCTGCTTTCAAGTAAATCCTTTAGGGTTGTACGCTTCAATTTTTCGTAAGCGCTCTCCATCCGTTCTGTACCTCTCCTAGGAAATCCAGGAAAATCCCGCCGCTGCCGCCAAATGTTACGGTTACCCTTAGTCTCGCTGAGAGATGGACCGCTTAGTAGCCTGGATCCCTATTGCTAAAGAGGGGAGAAGCTGCTTTCCATAGTATTCTATATGAGTCTCGCAAATATAGAATAATCTCCCTTAGCTGCAGTACAGCTAGGATACCCTTCTGCCCACAAAAACGAGTCAACGCTGCGATTGAGGGTCAAACAAGAACTCAGGACTGGGATGCCCAGCCTGCTTTTTATATAGGTTACATGCACACAGGGCACTCCCAGGGGGAGAGGGGGGGAAGCACAAAATCCCCCATCACACATTTAGATAGAGAGCACTGTCCTTTGACAGGCCACAATAGGATTACAGTACTTAAGATAACAAGTTTACAAGTTCATCTTATCAATTAGCAGTCTGGCTCCAGAGGTGATTAGACAATAGTTTCTAAAAGCTGAAAAAAAAAGAGTTAACTCTTTATGAAATGAAACTTGTTACAGTTTTCTTGGAGCCCTTCTTAGGCGCTGGCTTGCTGGTTCAGGCATTGCTGCTGGGAAATAAGCTCTTCACAACAGAATAACTAATGCTTCTGTAACAGATGGCGTCCCTCGAATTCCAATTGGCTGATAGGATTCTATCAGCCAATCGGAATTAAGGTAGGAAAATTCTGATTGGCTGATGGAATCAGCCAATCAGAATCAAGTTCAATCCGATTGGCCGATCGTCATTCGTCGGTAGTCCGTCAGGCCAGCAGGATGTTCCGCGTCGGAGGTCTGCAAGATGGATCGGGAAGAAAGAAGATTGAAGATGCCGTTGATAGAAGACTTCAGCCGGATCATGGACCTCTTCAGCTCCCGCTTGGATGATGACTTCAGCCGGATCATGGACCTCTTCAGCTCCCGCTTGGATGATGACTTCAGCCGGATCATGGACCTCTTCAGCCCCCTGCTTGGGCTTGGATCAGGACATCGGAGGAGCTCTTCTGGATCGATCGGTGAACCTGGTATGGTGAAGACAAGGTAGGAAGATCTTCAGGGGCTTAGTGTTAGGTTTATTTAAGGGGGGTTTGGGTTAGATTAGGGGTATGTGGATGGTGGGTTGTAATGTTGGGGGGGGGTATTGTATGTGTTTTTTTTACAGGCAAAAGAGCTGAATTCTTTGGGGCATGCCCCGCAAAGGGCCCTGTTCAGGGCTGGTAAGGTAAAAGAGCTTTGAACTTTAGTAATTTAGAATAGGGTAGGGCATTTTTTATTTTGGGGGTCTTTGTTATTTTATTAGGGGGCTTAGAGTAGGTGTAATTAGTTTAAAATTGTTGTAATATTTTTCTAATGTTTGTAAATATTTTTTTATTTTTTGTAACTTAGTTCTTTTTTATTTTTTGTACTTTAGTTAGTTTATTTCATTGTATTTATTTGTAGAAATTGTATTTAATTAATGTATTGATAGTGTAGTGTTAGGTTTAATTGTAGGTAATTGTAGGTATTTTATTTAATTAATTTATTGATAGTGTAGTGTTAGGTTTAATTGTAACTTAGGTTAGGATTTATTTTACAGGTAATTTTGTAATTATTTTAACTATTTTAGCTATTGTACCTGGTTAAAATAAATACAAAGTTACCTGTAAAATAAATATAAATCCTAAAATAGCTATAATATAAATATAATTTATATTGTAGCTATATTAGGATTTATTTTACAGGTAAGTATTTAGCTTTAAATAGGAATAATTTATTTAATAAGAGTTAATTTATTTTGTTAGATTTAAATTATATTTAACTTAGGGGGGTGTTAGTGTTAGGGTTAGACTTAGCTTTAGGGGTTAATAAATTTATTAGAATAGCGGTGAGCTCCAGTAGGCAGATTAGGGGTTAATGATTGAAATTAGGTGTCGGTGATGTTAGGGAGGGCAGATTAGGGGTTAATACTATTTATTATAGGGTTAGTGAGGCGGATTAGGGGTTAATAACTTTATTATAATAGCGGTGCGGTCCGCTCGACAGATTAGGGGTTAATAAGTGTAGGCAGGTAGAGGCGACGTTGTGGGGGGCAGATTAGGGGTTAATAAATATAATATAGGGGTCGGCGGTGTTAGGGGCAGCAGATTAGGGGTACATAAGGATAACATAAGTAGCGGCGCTTTGCGGTCGGCAGATTAGGGGTTAATAAGTGTAGGCAGGTGGAGGCGACGTTGAGGGGGGCAGATTAGGGGTTAATAAATATAATATAGGGGTCGGCGGTGTTAGGGGCAGCAGATTAGGGGTACATAAGTATAACGTAGGTGGCGGTCGGCAGATTAGGGGTTAAAAATATTTAATCGAGTGGCGGCGATGTGGGGGGACCTCGGTTTAGGGGTACATAGGTAGTTTATGGGTGTTAGTGTACTTTAGAGCACAGTAGTTAAGAGCTTTATAAATCGGCGTTAGCCCAGAAAGCTCTTAACTACTGACTTTTTTCTGCGGCTGGAGTTTTGTCGTTAGATTTCTAACGCTCACTTCAGACACGACTCTAAATACCGGAGTTAGAAAGATCCCATTGAAAAGATAGGATACGCAATTGACGTAAGGGGATCTGCGGTATGGAAAAGTTGCGGCTGAAAAGTGAGCGTTAGACCCTTTCCTGACTGACTCCAAATACCGGCGGTAGCCTAAAACCAGCATTAGTAGCCTCTAACGCTGGTTTTCACGGCTACCTCCAAACTCCAAATCTAGGCCTTAGTTAATAATAGCAAGCTTGCTTGATATTAGTCTACCTAACGCTGCTCTAATATTAGTGATAATTGAGCTCTTAGATTAATATAAGTACCGAGCACATACAAAGGTACTTATTTTCCTCACGCAGACTGCATTCACAGCCTGTGTTGTGTGAATACTGACAGGATAGTGCATTAGCTAACCAACGATTTAAAGGACCAGCTTTGCAACAACACTATAGAGCTAATCAAGCTACAAAGTGATTTATTTATATATCAACATCAACTTTATGCTACCAGCAATATTTACAAGCCCTACAGTTTGGGGGGCCATATAATTAAGCGATCTGTACTATAATACAAAGCTCATAGCATAAGCAAATACGCTGTGTTCAAACACATCACTTTAAGGCTCTTTTATTGCACATCCTGCAGCATTCTTCAAATTACTCTAGGTATTTTTTTAAGACTAACTAACTAGATCACTTATTATCCAATACCATTTCAAGCGGAATTTCAATCAGCAGTTAGCCACAATACAATATAAAACTACTGCCTATAATACCAACACTGTTTTTGATTCTATAAAACTATACCTCAGTGTTATAATTCATTTTGCGTTTGCAGTAGATTATTTTTATCTACTATTTATATGGTATTGCCAACTAATAGTGACAATAGAAATTATATACCTAGATTCACTAGCCTAAGGTTGGAATAAGCATATAATAAAGGATACTATCCCATATCCTTATTTATCTGGGACTATTGTCCCCTTCTATGGTATTACTTACAAGTGAGGACAAAATCCTACTTTTTTTACATGTTATGTAGTATTTTTAGAGCTCTAGCACAGGTGGACTTTATACAGATTTCTATATATACTAGTATACTAGTTAGATCTATATATACTAGTATACTAGTTAGATCTATATATACTAGTATACTAGTTAGATCTATATATACTAGTATACTAGTTAGATCTATATATACTAGTATACTAGTTAGATCTATATATGCCCACTATAAGGCTTCTTTGAGTCATAATAGCTCTCTGGAGAATTTAGTACTGTAATCTATTATTTTATAGCTATATATAGATCTGTTAAACTAATTTTCTTGCTAATAATAGTACATGCTGAATAATTATAAAACACAGGGAGTGTGTTTTTAATTTTTTTCGGGCAGCACTATCATTCACATTAAGCTGTCTTTTTTTAATAAATTATTAATAAAGGCTAAATTTTAATATTCTACACCTTTTTCTTTTCAAGGTACAGTAATCATTATCTAACTATATGTGTGACTGAATCAAGTGTATATAAGCATACCTTTTTTTTTTTTTGACTAACTTGCATATCTAGCAGGTATAGTCATATTTTGTACTAAATTGTATTAATTATGCTTACGCACTGCCCCTGAGGTGTTTAATAATAGTTGTTGACAAAGTATATATATTATTTGACAAAACACCTATGGAGTAATTCTATAACTCTATTATATAATCAGGTTCCAATCTCTCCTTCCCATTACTTCTTATAGGAAGGGTTTGGGACTGTATATACCCTAAATGCAACTTCAGTTGCTCTTTTTTCACTCAGATTAAAAAATAAGAAACCCCTAAGTGCTGAATTCAGTCAGCACTTGGCAGCGGTCAGTAGGGGTTGCGCTCCCAGTAATGCTCTGGCAGTCACATAAAAGTTCAATAAAGCATAATTTAATAAAATTACTAAAATTATTCCTAACCAAGGGGGCTAATTGTAATAATTCTATTGAAAATTATGCTTTTTTGAACTTTTATGTGACTGGCAGAGCATTACTTGGAGCACAACGGGCCAGCTTTCCCACCATCATTTAGTACTCTTTCTGCTGCTTGCTACACGGGGGCCACTGCGCCTACTCAGAGCTGCACTGAGGAAAATTCTTCTAATTTTAGTCTGTTTTCTCAATATTTCGATCCTGGAGGGGGGTGAATTTCTTAATTTATTAAGTAATTTGTTTTAGAGTGTATTTAAGTGTATTTATTTCTCCCATAGAAATTATTAAATCTTGGGTTTTTGAGGTGCAGATACTGGGCTGGTTAAAAGTAGATCTGTTTTTTTCTTCTACATTTTGTGTCAACTATATTGTTTTAGTCTTTTCACATATAGTTGCACTGATTAAGGTCTTTCTCTGTCATTATATGCCTTTTTTTATATAATTATGGAGTCTAACATTTCTGTCCCCACTGTTCTCATATGTCAGACTCATCAGAGGCAGGACCTTCAGATCTCAACCCTATATAATACTTATGTGTACTTTGCAAAACTGTACCAGTATCTCAGGTTAACTAGCTGTGTAGTAGTTGTTTGCCTCATTTTATGCATGTAAATCAGCCTGTAGAAATTGTGCTCACCAAAAGTGTATGTCCTGCTCCAATATACATTACTCAGAGAGCATCTCCTTACCCCTGAATTTAAATAAAATGTGCATTCTACTATGGTAGAGCTTCTGGTGACTATTCCCAGACCAAGCGAAAGTGCAAATATGTGGACATTGCTACAACTTCTGTGGCAGATGTTCAGGTTTATCTTTCTCAAACTCAGATACCACCCATTCTCCAGGATTTTAATTCAGAGAGCTCAGAGTTTTCTTCCGAAGGAGAATTATCTTCTGAGGATCAAGATGCTGTTCCTAAATCTGATTCCTCCTTCAGTTTTAATATCCACTTTTTGCTGCATGCGATACTTAAAACCTTGGTCCTATCAGATGTTAAACCTACTGATGACAAGACTGTTAACCAGTTAAATGTAATTTTTAAGGCTCCTCCTAAGTCTCCTGAAGTTTGGTCACAGATATTATTTCAAATGAATGGACGAAACCTGGAATTCCATTTGCACCTTCTAACAGGTTTAAAAGGATGTATTCTATTCCTGAACAAAATATTGAATTATGGGAATCTATACCTAAGGTTGATGGAGCCATTTCAACTTTAGACAAATGTACCACTCTTGAGTATAGTACCTCTTTGACAGATCCAATGGAGTCCTTCCTTATAAAACTTTTTCAACAAACAGGACTTTTTCTCCAACCTGTGCTTGCTATTACCTGTGTGGCTGGTGCCGCAACTTTGTGGCAAGACATGATATCACAGTTAACTGATAACCAACCTTCTGGAGAGGATGTTCTGAATTGCATTGAAGGGACATGAAGCCCAAAAATTTTCTTTCATGATTCAGATAGAGAATACAATTTCAAACAACTTTCCAATTTACTTCTATTATTTAATTTGCTTCTTTCTCTTGTTATCCTTTGCTGAAATGTTTATCTAGGCAAGTTCATGTGCAGCAGAGAACGTAGGTCTTCGCTGTTGATTGGTGGCTGCATATATAAACTGATTGTCATTGGCTCACCCATGTGTTCAGTTAGAAACCAGTAGTGCATTGCTGCTCCTTCAACAAATTATACCAAGAGAATAAAACAGATTAGATAATATAAGTAAATTAGAAAGCTGTTTAAAAATGTATTCTCTATCTGAATCATGAAAGAAAATGTTTGTGCTTCATGTCCCTTTAAGGTCCTTAAGATGTCCAATGCTTTCATTTGTGACATAGTCATGGAATATGACCCTGGCAGTCCTGACAAGGAGTGCTTTGTGGCTGTAATCTTGGTCTGCTGACATGGTGTCCAAGAATAGATTAATGTCCCTTTCTTTTTTAAAAAAAATATATTTTTGGCTCTGATTTAGATTCAATTATTTCCACAGTTACAGGTGGCAAAGGAGCTTTTCTTCCTCAGCATAAGAAATCTAAAGGGAAGTATAGGCAGGGTAATCGTTTTCGCTCCTTTCATTCCTCAAGAGAGGATATGTCTACCTTTTCTCAGAAGACAGACTCCTCTAAACCTGCCTGGAAGTCAGGATCATATTGGCCCGAGTCTAAACAGAACAAGAAATCTAATCCAATTTAAAGTCTGCATGAAGGTTACGGCCGCCAAATGGGGGCATTAATGGCAGTAAGAAGAGCTCAGGGCATATCAATTGCCGGTATTTTACTTCAGACTCCTTCTCAAACAATCTCTCACAGTCTTCTTTCTTTCCTATAGGTCATGGCTGGTGGATAATTGTTCCAAGTTGCTTATCTCTAGCTTCCAAGGTGTCCTTTCTGGGAGTATCAATAGACTCAGTGGCAATGCTCCTTTCTTTAACAGATTCCTGCAGACAAAAGCTTCAGAGTGCTTGTTCCCTTCTCCAATGTACTGCTTCTCCAACAGTGGTTCAGTGCATGCAGATAGTGGAACTAATGGTAGCGGCATCGGATTCAGTTCCATTTGCTCAGTTCCATTTACATCCACTTCAACTATCTATGCTTAGGTAGTGGACAAATAATTATCTTCAGTTGCATCAGCAGATTGTTCTAGATTCATTATTAAAACAATTTTTAGCCTGGTGGATGTAAAATCCTTATTTGATCCTTGGGGCATCTTTTCTTCGGCCTACTTGCACTGTGGTGACCACAATGCCAGTCTTTGGGATGGGGTGCAGAGTGGGAGTTTGGAGTAGCCTAAGAAGTGTGGTTCCCTAAGGAGGCAAGGTTTCCTACCAACATCTTAGAACTCCGAGCAATTCTTTAAGCTCTTCAGTTATGGCCCCTTTTGAAGAAGAAAGAATATGTCTGCTTTCAGTCAGACAATGTCACAGCTGTGGCATTACATCAACCACCAGGGAGGGACTAACAGTCATCTGGCTATGCTAGAAGCTTCCCAAATTCTTTTGGGCAAAACAGAATTAATGCATACTATCAGCAATTCATATCCCAAGAGTTAAGATTCCTCAGCTGTCTGTCTGTTCATCCAGGAGAGTGGTCTCTCCATCAGAGGATGCTTGATCAGCTAGTGGCAAAGTAATGCCTCTCAGATAAAGATCTCATGGCCTCTCACTTGAATCACAAGCTACTAATTTATTGTGCCAGATCCAGGGATCCCAAAGCATAGATGCCTTAGTGTTTCATTGAGATTTTCATCTAGCCTACCTATTCCCTCCAGTTGTTCTTCTTCCAAGAATAATTGCTTGAATAAAACAGAAGTCTGTGTCAGTCATCCTAATAGCTCCAGATTGGCTCAGCAGAACCTGGTACACAGACTTGATTCAGATGTCCAGTTCTCCTCCTTGGCTTCTTTCTCAGAAGCAGAACCTATATTGTCCCAAGGTCCTCTGTTCTACTAAGATCTGAAATCCTTAATTTTGATGGCGTGAAGTTTAAATTGCGAATTCTGAAACAAAGAGGATTTTCAGATACTATCATTGATACTAGAAACATTTTACAATTAGGAAAGTGTACTTTGGTTTTCTGCTAGAGGTTTTAATTGGCATTCCTTTAGGATTCCAAGAATTCTTCAGTTTCTTCAAGACTTATTAGACAAAGGTATATCTGCAAGTTCTTTAAAGGGTCACATGTTCAAACATTTGTTCAAGTATTAGTGAGAATCAGGCCGGTTGTAAGACCTTTTTCTACTCCATGGAATTTAAATTTAGTTCTCTCAGTTCTACAAGATCCTTTTTTTTCCTTCTAGCTATATCTTTGGCTAGAAGACTTTCTGAATTATCTGCCTTATCTTGTGAACCTCATTTTCTTGTTTTTCACAAGGATAAGGCGAAATATTATTTTCTCCCTCAGGTTTTTTCTTCAGAAAATCTATTATAAAATATAACTGTTGTTCCTTAAGTCCAAAGCCTTCAAATTCTAAAGAAAGCCTTCTTCAGAACATTGAAGTTGTCAGAGCGTTAACATTTTTCATTCTTGCTACTTACGTTTTTAGACAAAGTTCTAGTTTATTTGTTCATCACTCTGGTTCTCGCAAAGTTCAGAAGGCAACTTCATCGGCTTTCAAGAATGACGCATTATTGGAATAGATTTGCAAAGCTGCAACATGGTCCTATCTGCATACGTTTTCCAAATTTTCCAATTTTAATGATTTTGCTTCTTTGGAAGCATCTTTTGGCAGGAAAGTCCTTCAGGCCACAGTGTCTGGCAAACTGCCTTCAATTCCACACATCAAGGCTTGTGGACTCTCATCATCATATGAAAGAAAAAAAATGTATTCTTACCTGATAAATTCTTTTCTTTCAGGATGATCAGAGTCCACAAAACCCTGCCCTATTTTTTAGTTTTGGAGGCAGTTCTTTTATTTGCACCTCTATAGGCCCTGCTGTGTCTTTCCTACCTATCTGTCTATTTCTCTCTGCTTGGCTATTTGTTAATCCGGTGGTTTTCAAAGTTTTACACAATGGGCCTCCTGTTTGGTGAAATTTTCAAGATGAATCCCCCCCTCACAATGGATGTTTATAAAAACAGGCTCAGAAGTGCACACACTCAAGCACACATACACAAGCACCAGCAAACAAGCAGACACACACACAAACACATACAAGCACAAAAGAAAGCACATATAAACACACAAGCACACACAAACACCAGCACACACACACAAGCATGCACATGCAAGCACACACACAAGCACACAATTTCATACATACACACAGACATATAAGAAACCACATACCAATATATGGGAACTAAATTAAATGCTTTATGGCACAATGTTGATTTGGCTTTAGCTGGAATATAATATATAAGGGGGATAACAGAGGAAAGTAGGGACCCTTAAAGAGGAGCAAGATCTAGGCCCAGGATAAACTACAATATATTTTGCCACATGATGCGACCTTGACAGGTGTACAGCTTCACTATGTGCTACTCCACTATGTGAAATAAAATGGCTTGCCAATATTATCGAGACAGTCTCCTTCCTGAGGAACAATTTCTTCAAAGTGCTGCTTTTAAGTCATTGCTCCTTACACATCTGCCTTGTCTTGTCTCTAAAAGCCTGCACGCTGTACAACTCACTGTACTGTGGGCGTGCTTTTAGAGAGAGGATAGGGCAGATGTGAAGGAGTAGTTAGGAATATATATATATATATATATATATATATATATATATAAAGAAGAAGAAATTTTTCTTCTATGTAAAGAACATTAGCAGTGTAGGTGTAACGCGGTGTTGGTTTAGCGCGCAAGAAATAAGTATTTGTTTTTTTTAAGTGTGATATCCAAAGTCCTGAAGTTAGCATGAGTCGAGTTTAGATTGTAATACATGTGCTAATCCGTGTGCGTAAAAATGTTTACTTCCATCTGTGCTTTTAGTGAAAGCACTAAATAGCGCACCACTTGTAATCTGGCAACATGATAGAGGTAGTAATTTTATCTAAAAAAAATGTTTGTTTTTAAAAAAAAAAAAAATATTTTAGTTACGGCAAAAAGTTATACAATCAAATTTCAACCAAATTTATTTATTCAAGACTTAAAATCAGTTAAAAATGGATGTTTTCTCTTTGATTTGTACTATTATTAGTTAGTCTCTCAAATAAATTAATCTCTCAAATTTATTAGTCTCTCAAATAAAAATAATCATGATTTGACCACCTGCAGTTATTTAAATATCTCTGTTTTCTAATAAAAAAAATTATTGGAAAATTTTCTTCCACAGATTTAGGCCTAGATTACAAAATGCTAGCACTATGGTACATTAACATTGCTTCCACTTTGCACTCATATCACAAGTCCAAAGTTATTTTTTAGAGAATAGTTTAGTGTGCGCTAACACCTGCATGTTATATAGCGTTGGTCTGATAAATTCCTCATATAACAGACAGTAAAGTTCATGTCAGATAACTCTAAGGCAATTAGAGCATTACCTGATTCGGGTAATGGAACCAAAACGGCAGAGGATGGTCTTCAGTAGCCATGTGCATTAGTTTTGTAACAAATGCTAATTCATTAACAAAACAGGGATATTTATTTCATTTCCACTAAATGAATATCCGAATGAATGCACCCCAAAATTTAAAGAAAACTAATAAATACTGACAAAATGAATCAGTATTAATTTGTTTCCTTTAAATGGTTAAAATACTTACCTTTAGCACTCCTCTTCTTCACAGATCCCCAGTGCGCTAATAGAAAGCTTAGCGCAGGAGCTCCCAGATTCTGCACTATAGGAGAATGTCCTTTATTGCAGCCTCCTATTAGCACGGCCAGGGCTCTGTGAAGAAGAGACGTGGGTCAGCGCAGCTCTCTAGTTCGCTTAAAGGAAGTATAAAGCTACAAGTGAACCTTTTCACCTGTAGCTTTGGAGCATTAACATTTGTTTAACGACAACAAATGTAAATGTTTAGCAAATATTAAATGTTTGTTTAGTTTCAAATTAAATTAATACTGAATAGCACAGGCAATTAATATGAGGGAAACTAATTTCCCTAAATATTCTTTCCGAAAAATTCAGCTAAACCAAATTTTTCGCCTGTGCACACATGTGGTCTACACAGGCACCTGCCAATAAAACTGTAGAATAGTCCGTAAACAGGCCAGGGGTTGGAATGAAAGGAGAAGGCAAGCTCCAAGGGTCTTTATCCAGTAAATCAGTCCACAGGTAAAAAAGGAGGAGAGGTGTTGGGATTAGTAGGTTGTATGAACCATGAACAGTATAGTGTTTTGGGGCTGCTTGAAACTTTCAAAACTAGTGGAGAGTCTTGTGGAGTGAGGCAGAGAGTTCCACAAGATAGGGGCCAGTCTGGAAAAGCCCTGTAAATGGGAATGTGAAGAGGTAACAAGAGAGGAAGAAGAGGTTGTGAGTGAACAGAGTGAAGGGAACAGGAGGGAGAGTATTTGGAGACAAGGAGGCCTAGTTATCAAGCCGTCAACCTCAAATACGCTGGAATTCCGCAGCGTATTTGTGGTGAGGCTGATTCGCCTTAGTTATCAAGCCCTGCTGCCCGGCAAAAGTAGAATCTTGTGACGTAAGCTTCGATCCGCCGGACACAGTCTGACACAGATCGATTCTTACGTCACTCCAGATGTTCTGAACGCAAGTTCGGCACAATCTGACTACTTTTGGGAGTTATCAAATGACTAGCAGGTACGCTCTGCACTTTTCCGGCCCAGCGTACCTGGTTTTCAATCCGCCGCCCTGGAGGCGGCGGATCCCATAGGAATCAATGGGAGTCTGACCATAGCGAAAGTTCATGTTTGCTGCTGCCCGATATCCCATTGATTCCTACGGGAGATGTCTGCACCTAACACCCTAACATGTACACCGAGTCTAAACACCCCTAATCTGTCCCCCCCTACACCGCCGCAACTAAATAAATGTATTACCCCCTAAACCGCCGCTCCCGGAGCCCACCGCCTCTCTAATAAACTGATTAACCCCTAAACCGCCGCTCCCGGACCCCGCCGCCACTATAATAAATATGTTAACCCCTAAACCGCTGCTCCCGGACACCGCCACAACTATAATAAATATGTTAACCCCTAAACCGCCGCTCCTGAACCCCGCCGCAACTACAAAAAATATGTTAACCCCTAAACTGCCGCTCCCGGATCCCACCGCCACTCTAATAAACTGATTAACCCCTAAACCGCCGCTCCCGGACCCCGCCACAACTATAATAAATATGTTAACCCCTAAACCTCCGCTCCCGGAGCCGACCGCCACTCTGATAAACTGATTAACCCCTAAACCGACGCTCCTGGACCCGCCACCACTATAATAAATATGTTAACCCCTAAACCGCCGCTCCCGGAGCCCACCGCCACTCTAATAAACTGATTAACCCCTAAACCACCGCTCCCGGACCCTGCCGCAACTATAATAAAATTATTAACCCCTAAACCTAAGTCTAACCCTAACCCTAACCCCCACCTAACTTAAATATTAATTAAATACATCTAAATAAATATTATTCTTATTAACTAAATTAATCCTATTTAAAACTAAATACTTACCTATAAAATAAACCCAAATATAGCTACAATATAACATAATGATATTGTAGCTATTTTAAGATTTATTTTTATTTTACAGGCAAATTTCAAATTATTTTAACTAGGTACAATAGCTATTAAATAGTTATTAACTATTTAATAGCTACCTAGTTAAAATAAAGACAAATTTACCTGTAAAATAAATCCTAACCTAAGTTACAATTAAACCTAACACTACACTATCATTAAATAAATTATTCCTATTTAAAACTAAATACTTACCTGTAAAATAAACCCTAAGATAGCTACAATGTAATTAATAATTGCATTGTAGCTATTTTAGGATTTATATTTATTTTACAGGTAACTTTGTATTTATTTTAGCTAGTTAGAATAGTTATTAAATAGTTATAAACTATTTAATAACTACCTAGCTAAAAGAAATACAAAAGTACCTGTAAAACAAATCCTAACTTAAGTTACAATTAAACCTAACACTACACTATCATTAAATTAATTAAATAAATTAGCTACAAATAACTACAATTAAATACAATTAAATAAACTAACTAAAGTACAAAAAAATAAAAAAAACTAAGTTACAAAAAAAAAGTTACAAACATTTAAAAAATATTACAACAATTTTAAGCTACTTACACCTAATCTAAGCCCCCTAATAAAATAACAAAGCCCCCCAAAATAAAAATATGCCCTACCCTATTCTAAATTTCGAAAGTTAACAGCTCTATTACCTTACCAGCCCTTAAAAAGTATTCAACTCTTTTTCCTGTAAAAAAAAAAAAATACAACCACCCCCAACATTAAAACCCACCACCCACATACCCCTACTCTAACCCAAACCCCCCTTAAATAAACCTAACACTACCCCCCTGAAGATCATCCTACCTTTAGCCGTCTTCAGCCAGCCAACCACCGATGGAACAGAAGAGGACATCCGCAGCGGACAAAGTCATCATCCAAGGGGCGCTGAAGAAGTCTTCCATCCGATTGAAGTCATCATCCAAGGGGCTCTGAAGAAGTCTTCCATCTGATTGAAGTAATCATCCAAGGGGCGCTGAAGAGGTCTTCCATCCGATTAAAGTCTTCATCCAGGCGGCGTCTTCAATCTTCATCCATCCGGAGCGGAGCGGAGCCATCTTCAGACAAGCCGACGCGGAGCCATCTTCTTCCACCGACGACTTCCCGACGAATGATGGTTCCTTTAAGTGACGTCATCCAAGATGGCGTCCCTCGAATTCCGATTGGCTGATAGGATTCTATCAGCCAATCGGAATCAAGGTAGGAAAAATCTGATTGGCTGATTGAATCAGCCAATCAGATTGAAGTTCAATCCGATTGGCTGATCCAATCAGCCAATCAGATTGAGCTTGCATTCTATTGGCTGTTCCGATCAGCCAATAGAATGCGAGCTCAATCTGATTGGCTGATTGGATCAGCCAATCGGATTGAACTTCAATCTGATTGGCTGATTCAATCAGCCAATCAGATTTTTCCTGAAACACAAAAGCATACGATGCTAAAATCTGGCGCTTGCAGTACTGGAGTTCAGGAACAAGTTGTTTGCAATAGAAAAGCCGGTTTCTCCTTTGAGCTGGGGGAGGCAGTGTGTCCACTGCTCGTGAATATGCTGCAGGTTCCTCCTTCCGGTTGAGTGTGCGGTCAGCTGCTAACTGTAACTGGGGATGGATTTCCGTGTATCACATCAAAGTGAGGAAAAGCTGAAAGAAGAAAGAATGGGTCAGGCGCAGCCTGACTCAAGTGAAGCACAATTTATTCAGTGGTAAGTGCGCTATACAAATGGCTACTTACAAAATTAAAAACAAATTAGGCATATCATGGATTCCACATAGGTGATGCTGCAGGAGTCCACAAGAAAGTCCTTGAACATAAAGGAAATATCTCTACGCGTTTCATCTGGGTTCGCCCAGACTTTGTCAAGAGTGAATGTATAAGGTGCTCCAACCGGCTTTTAAGGGAGCCAATACAGGTAAGGTGCAAATGGGAGATTTTTCCTACCTTAATTCCGATTGGCTGATAGAATCCTATCAGCCAATCAGAATTCGAGGGACGCCATCTTGGATGACGTCACTTAAAGGAACCGTCATTCGTCGGGAAGTCGTTGGTGGAAGAAGATGGCTCCGCGTCGGCTTGTCTGAAGATGACTCCGCTCCGCTCCAGATGGATGAAGATTGAAGACGCCGCCTGGATGAAGACCTCAATCAGATGGAAGACCTCTTCAGCGCCCCTTGGATGATGACTTCAATCGGATGGAAGACTTCTTCAGCGCCCCTTGGATGATGACTTCAATTGGATGGAAGATTTCTTCAGCGCCCCTTGGATGATGACTTCGACCGCTGCGGATGTCCTCTTCTGTTCCATCGGTGGTCGGCTGGCTGAAGACGACTAAAGGTAGGATGATCTTCAGGGGGGTAGTGTTAGGTTTATTTAAGGGGGGTTTGGGTTAGAGTAGGGGTATGTGGGTGGTGTGTCAAGGTATTTGAAATATTATTAAATAATATATAGAAGTATATTTAACTTTATTTAATAAATCTGTGGATAATATTTAAAAATGTGTTAAATAAATATACATATCAACACATACCATATGGTTATAAAAATAAAAAAACAAAGCCGTTATGGCTAAATATAAATGTGTTAAGAGAAATTAGGAAAAAACGTAGGGCATTTAAATTATTAAAAGAAAATAGTACAGACTCAGCATACAATATTTATAAGGAATGTAACAAAGCATGCAAAAAAGCAATCAAATTAGCAAAAATTGAAAATGAAAAATTAATTGCCAAGGATTCTAAGTCTAACCCTAAAAGGTTCTTTAAGTACATAAATAGCAAAAAATCTAAGAAGGATAATATAGGTACATTAAAATGCGTGGAGGGTAGCATGATAAATAATGACAGGGAGAAGGCTGAGGTACTAAACCAGTTTTTTTCTTCAGTATACACAAGAGAGGAACCATTGAATGATACTTTGGAACAGAATAGAACATGCCAGTCCATACCACTAACTGGGTTTTGTTTAGAGGATATCAGGAAAAAACTGGAAAATATTAAGGTAAATAAAACTCCAGGCCCAGATGGAATACACCCAAGGGTGTTAAGGGAACTTAGCACTGTTATAGACAAACCTTTACTCTTAATTTTTCAGAGCATGGTACCCCAGGATTGGCGTAAAGCTGATGTGGTGCCACTCTTCAAAAAGGGAAGCAGGGATGATCCAGGAAGCTATAGACCAGTTAGTCTGACATCAATAGTGGGGAAGATATTTGAAGTGATTATAAGGGATTATATTGAGGAGCATATTCGTGTAAACAAGATTATGAGTTCTAATCAGCATGGCTTTAGGAGAAATAGATCATGTCAAACTAATCTAATTAGATTCTACGAGGAAGTAAGTAAAAATATTGATAAAGGGGAATCAGTTGATGTGATATACTTAGATTTTGCAAAGGCATTTGATACAGTGCCACATGAGAGATTAATGCACAAAATTAAGGGACTGGGAATAGCTGAAAATGTTAGCTCATGGATAAATAACTGGATAAAAGATAGGGAGCAACGAGTAGTATTAAATGGATCATACTCAGATTGGACAAAGGTAATCAGTGGCGTCCCCCAGGGATCAGTACTGGGCCCTGTTCTTTTTAATATTTTTATAAATGACTTGGAGCAAGGATTAAATAGCGACATCTCTATTTTTGCAGAGGATACTAAGTTAAGTAAGGTCATTAGGTCAGAGCAGGACGAACTCTCTTTACAAAGGGATTTGCTAAAATTAGAACTATGGGCAAGTGAATGGAAAATGAGATTTAATACGGAAAAATGCAAGGTTCTACATTTTGGAAGTAAAAATAAGCAGGCTACGCATTTTTTAAATGGGTCAAGACTTAGCCAAACACAGGAGGAAAGGGATTTGGGAGTAGTAATAGATAACAAGCTAAAGATGGGTGTACAATGCAGGGCAGAGGCTTCAAAGGCTAATAAGATACTAGCATGTATTAAAAGAGGCATTGATTCAAGGGAGGAACGCATAATTCTGTCATTATATAAAGCCCTGGTAAGACCTCACCTTGAGTATGGAGTGCAGTTCTGGGGACCGATTGCTAAAAAAGATATTGCAGAACTAGAAAAAGTTCAGAGAAGGGCCACAAAGCTAATAAGGGGATTGGAGAAATTAACCTATGAGGAGAGGCTTGCCAAACTGGGTCTGTTTTCTTTAGAAAAAAGGCGCTTGAGAGGTGACATGATTACTTTATATAAATATATTCAAGACCCATATACAGAGATGGCAGAAGCTCTGTTTATTCCAAGAAAATTGTTTCTGACAAGAGGTCATAATTTAAGGTTGGAGGAAAGAAGATTTAATCTCCTGCAACGGAAACGTTTTTTCACTGTAAGAGCAATAAATTTATGGAACTCATTACCAAAGGAGGTAGTGAATGCCAATACCATAGATACATTTAAAAATAGTCTGGATAAATTTCTGTATATAAACAAAATTCATGGATATGATTGCTATTATTAAATGGGTCACATTTTAATGGGGTTATTTAAGCTTAACTGGAGCTTTTTGAAAGTATTTTAGATTTGTATAGGTTGAACTCGATGGACTTCAGTCTTTTTTCAACCTTATCTACTATGTTACTATGTTACTATGCTTAGTAAAACCTAGTCAAAACTGGGTCACTTTCCAACGGGCAATGACCCCATAACTTCTCTCTAAATAAGCCCTAATAGACTTAAGCACAGACATTGCAAAAAATATAACGAATGCACCTCGGCTTTTCAGTCTGTCTTGATTTTTATCAATCTATTGAAAACTGAGCAGGGTAACAGCAAGCTGCAACCTTTATTGAGAAAGGAATATGCTCATAACAGCACTGGTGGAAACATTCACACTATTAATCCAAAATAGCATTGTAAACTCTAAAAGGTTAGAATAAACCCCCCCAAGATCTCCCTACACAAGCTTTTGCACATTGTTTTTCGGGGAATGCCTAATAAAAGGCAAGGTAAAGCAGATAAAGGCACTCCACTGAGACCACTTAGTAAATACTTAAAGCAGGTGGAACCTCCTAGCCCTGTAGGACAGAAGGATATGGCTACCAACCAGCAAACAACTGCAGCACAAACCGTTCCTGCTGAACAGCAGACACAACACCCCATTACAAAGGATGACCTGCAGCACCTCTATTCGAAGGAGGATATACAAAATATAATTGCATGAGATGCGCAGTCTATTTCATGATTTGCGGAAAGATATCAACACTCTAGACACTAGAGTCACTAAAGCAAAAGAAGCTCAAACCACTGCTGCCGCTTCCATACAATGCAATGCTACAGAAATACAACACCACATGGCCACAATACAATTACTCACAGACAAGCTGGAGGACCTAAACAATGGTGGACGTCAAAATAACTTAAGAGTTAGAGTCCATACACCCCCCTGCTATAAAGGGTTACCTTCAAAATCTTTTCCGCACTATAATGGGAACCCCATCATCAACTGAAATAGTAATGGAACGGACTCACAGAGCCCTAAGATCTAAACCTCCTCCTAAAGCACCCCCAAGAGACATAATTATTAAGTTCCTGAATTTTAAGGACAAAGAGGAAATTCTTCGTTGTGCAACGGCCAAAAACCCCATACGACATGCAGGCTTTGATATTCAGTTGTTCTCTGACCTCTTTCCAACCACTCTTCAGAAGAGATGAGATTTAGCACATGTCACTACGCAACTGAGGAGCCATAAAATACAGTATTGGTGAGGTTTCCCAGTCTCCCTGATTGTCACAACAATAAAACCACAATATATAAGCCCGGATCTGACCTTCAATCTTTCCTTGCGGACCTAGCAATTGAAAAAGACCAGCCACAAACTGGCACCAACCCGGAAACAGAGGACCCTGTGATGCCTTAACTTTTCAGTCCTGCAGTTAGAAACTTAAGGACTAAAATGGTGACAAATTCACCCCAAGACGGGAACAACGCCTTGCCTTCTCTGCCGTCACTTGTTATCACGAAGTGCTTATGACGGGTCTGACTAGAGGTATTAATCATATGGCCTTTAATGACAAGCCATACCTATTACCACTTACTGTAATAACATTGTATTTGTATGATAAGTTAGTTACATATTTTAAGGTTAATCTAAGATCCTCCCATGCTTCTCTAAGTTAGGAATAATACTTGTTGAGAACTGAATGTTTTATGAAAGTAATATACGCATACAAAACTGCAAATTTACAAAACACATGCTGTGTCTTAGTCATTTAGCTAACCATGTGACGCAATATAGGTCACCTTAGCAAAGGCGGGCGCGCCCAGTTAATAAAGATAAGAAAGTCTCCCTTAAGCCACATAAACGTGGCTATGCCACCTTATCCTACAAAAATACCTCTATCGCTCCAACATTACTAACCCAACACCACTGCCACCCCCCCATACCACATTATGCTTTACCTATTTAAACACCCAGGGTTATGAACAAATGACCCATGGGAACTTTATATTAGTTCAAGTTGTAAGTCCTCACTGGTTATTTCCCTCATTGTTTTGTGTTACTCTCTATACGATTGAACTTTTTCTAGATAAAAATTATTTTGTCTGATTTTCAGGTATAATCTGCCAAATTATATTTAATTTATTATTTACCTTGTGTGTCAGGTGACTCACCTATGGCCAGATTACGAGTTTTGTGTTATGAGCTATGCGGTGCTACCGTGCAGTTTTTTTTATCACCGCTCACTTACCTGCAGCGCTGGTATTACGGGTTTTCACAAACCCGGCGTTAAAAGGCAAGAAGTGAGCATAGAGGAAAATCGAGCTCCATACCGCACTTCAATACCAGCGCTGCTAAAGTGAGCGGTGAGCTGGTCGTACGTGCTCGTGCACGATTTCCCCATAGACATCAATGGGGAGAGCCAGCTAAGAAAAAGTCTAACACCTGCAAAAAAACAGCGTAAATCTCAGTAACGCAGACCCATTGATTCCTATGGGGAAATAAAAGTTATGTTTACACCTAACACCCTAACATGAACTCCGAGTCTAAACACCCCTAATCTTACACTTATTAACCCCTAATCTGCCACCCCGACATCGCCGCCACCTGCATTATACTTATTAACAACCCCTAATCTGCCGCTCCGGACATCTCCGCCACCTACATTATATTTATTAACCCCTAATCTGCCGCCCCCAATGTCGCCGCAACCTACCTACACTTATTAACCCCTAATCTACCGCCCCCAATGGCGCAGCCAGTATTCTAAATTTATTAACCCCTGAACCTAAGTCTAACCCTAATCCTAACACCCCCTAACTTAAATATAATTTAAATAAATCTAAATAAAACCTACAATTATTATCTAAATTATTCCTATTTAAAACTAAATACTTACCTATAAAATAGTTACATAGTTGCTAATAGTTACATTGTATCTAGCTTAGGGTTTATTTTTATTTTACAGGAAAGTTTGTATTTATTTTAACTAGGTAGAATAGTTATTAAATAGTTATTAACTATTTAATAACTACCTAGCTAAAATAAAGACAAATTTACATGCAAAATAAAACCTATCCTAAGTTACACTAACACCTAACACTACACTACAATTAAATCAATTACCTACATTAAATACAATTAAATAAATGAAATTAGATAAATCACAAAAAAAAAACCCATTAAATTACAGGAAATAAAATACAAATTACAAGATATTTAAACTAATTACATCTAATAGCCCTATCAAAATAAAAAAAGACCCCCAAAAATAAAAAAAAACCCTAGCCTAAACTAAACTATCAATAGCCCTTAAAAGGGCCTTTTGCGGGGCATTGCCCCAAAGAAATCAGCTCTTTTACCTGTAAAAAATAATACAAACAACCCCCCCAACAGTAAAAACCACCACCACACAACCAACCCCCCCAAATAAAAGCCTAACTAAAAAAACCTAAGCTCCCCATTGCCCTGAAAAGGGCATTTGGATGGGCATTGCCCTTAAAAGGGCATTTAGCTCTATTGCAGGCCCAAAGCCCTAACCAAAAAAATAAACCCACCCAATACACCCTTAAAAAAATCCTAACACTACCAGGAGAAGTCTTCATCCAAGCGGCAAGATGTCTTCAACGAAGCCGGCAGAAGTGGGCCTCCAGAAGGGCAGAAGTGGTCCTCCAGATGGGCAGAAGTCTTCATCCAGACGGCATCTTCTATCTTCATCCTTCCGGCGTGGAGCGGTTCCATCTTCAAGACATCCGACGCAGAGCATCCTCTTCATCTGATGGACTAATGATGAATGAAGGTACCTTTAAATTATGTCATCCAAGATGGCGTCCCTTAGATTCCAATTGGCTGATAGAATTCTATCAGCCAATTGGAATAAAGGTAGATGGAATCAGCCAATAGGATTGAACTTCAATTCTATTGGTTGATTGGATCAGCCGATAGGATTGAGCTCACATTCCATTGGCTGTTCCAATCAACATTTTATGGAGGCCTATAAATGTAAAATGTTGACAATAAAGCAACAATATTATGAGGGAGGAAACAAACCTGGAAAATTATTAGCCCGATCCATACGTAGAAAACAGCTTAGATCACATATACATTATATAAAAGCTAAGGACAGCTCCATACTATCTAGATTGTAAGTTCCCACGGGAATAGGGCCCTCAATTCCCCCTGTTTTTTTTTTCTGTAAAATTTTGTCGTATTGTTTCTCCATTGTACTGTTATCCTTGTACCCATGGGCAGCGCTGCGGAATCTGTTGGCGCTTTATAAATAAAGAATAATAATAATAAATAAATACTAAAAAGTAACAAGCTGATTGCAGGTACCTTTAACACATACTATAAGGCCTTGTACAACATAACTAATACTACAGAAGCTCAGGCACAACACTTATTTAAAAAATAGGCCATAGATAATTACTTAGCCACTTTAGATCTACCACGATTAACTAAAGCAGACAAATTAAATGCATGGACTAACTCCCAAATATTATAAAACATATTTTAAATCCCTAGCCCCAACATTGCTCCAGCTTTTTAATAACCTAACTAACAACCCTCACCTTACCAGCTCATTGCTGGAAGCTCATATCACTGTCATACCCAAGCAAGGCAAATCCCTCACCGCCCCAGAAAACTTTAGACCTATTTCCCTGTTGAATACAGACTTTAAAATCCTAGCCAAAATTCTATCTCAACATTTAAATAAACATCTCCCAGACCTTGTTTCGACAGCTCATGTGGGCTTTGTTCCAGGAAGAGAAGCCAGGGATAATACCTGTAAGGTTTTGCAGTACGCTCGAGCGGAGAATGTACCTATGACTCTCTTCTAGACAGATGCAGAGAAGGCCTTCGACCAAGTCGATTGGCTTTTTCTGTTTCAAGTTATGAAAACTATGAATTTTGGGGACTCATTTGTCAATATGACATTTGCACTGTACTCCAATCTGAATGCGTGTGTCAGGGTAAACGGGACTCTATTGGACACATTCAACATCACAAATGGTACTAGGTAGGGGTGCCCCTTGCCCCCCCCTATTATTTACCCTATCAATTGAAGCTCTTGCCCATAAAATTAGGAATAATCGCAACATTACCGGAATAAAGATGTTGAGTACAAACACACACTCTATGAGGATGACATCCTATACACCCTTACAAACATAGATACCTCCGTCCCAGGAACTCCTCTGAGAAATACATGAATATGGCACTCTTTCTAATTTTCACCTTAATCTCACAAAATCAGAACTTCTAAACATTACTGCACCCCAGAAACATATACAGGATCTACAAGCGACTCACAGAGTGTCCATAGCAGTAATACAACTAAAATACTTAGGAATCTATATTACAGAGAACCCTCAGGACTACAAAAACAATTATTTAAAGCTAAAAGGGGAAATAATAAGAGATCTATCTTCATGGAAGAACAAACCTCTCACATGGCTGGGCAAAATCGGGGTGATTAAAATGAATATTCTCTCACGAACTCACCGCATTTGAACATTTATGCACAACCACTACGCCGCTGAGGCGTCTCATATCTCTAGTTTACAAATTGTTACTCTTACCCCCAAACACACACTTACCTACATACACAATAGCCTGGAGAAAAGACCTCAATAAATACATCGACCAAGAAACCTGGCTTAGGTCTTTTAAATCAAATCAGACAAACTACAAATCATAAAATCCCAAATACCCCAGAAGCGATCCTCCTCTTTCATCTACCAAAAATCAGAGAAACACATGCACAGTCCCTGCTGCTGATTATGCTTACAGGAGCTAAAAAACTCATTCCCAGAAAGTGGAAGTCAGAAGCCACCACAACAATTGAGGAGTGAATCACCTAGGTTGACGAACTGCTCATACTAGAAAGATTCCACTATTTCAAAATTAAGCAAATTGACACCCAGACAGATAAGGACCTCCCCCTTTTTTTCTCCTCCTCCTCCCTTCTCTCCCCTCCCACTATTTCTCTCTAATATTTTCACTCTTTCTCTTATTCTTGGACACACAACTCAATGTTTATAATTGTATTATGCAATAATATGAAGAAAATGTTAAAAACAAAACAAGCTTTGTACGAGATAAGGTGATTTGAGATATCTACAGACTACTCACCAACATGATGTCAGAGAGTCAGTTATCTGTTTGTTATGTTATCAGTCTCAATGGATTGATCGCGAGATCAACTTTACCGACAATTTGTAAACAATGATGACAACAGATTGTTGGTGAAAAATATACTGTTTTCTTTATTTTTTATTGTATATCTGAAACTTTGATTTAATAAATCTTGTTTATTATAAAAAAAAAGAAATACATTTAAACCATTTTAGCATAATTCTGCATCATAAGGTCCTCTAAGGAGAGTTTTGTGTGCAGCCCAGCAGTGAAACAGTTAATAAGAGACCCATACCTTACAATCTGCATTGTGCAGTGTTTGCTAATTGCAGGGTGCAGTTAACTATTTCATTGCTGCGCCACAAACAAAACTGGCCGTAGAGGGAACACTGGACTCCGAATACTTTCTGAATGCACTGTATCTATGAAGTGTTTTATACTTAAATGTAATTAGTATAGCACAGAAATAAATAAATAATTCCTCTACTACAGTGTTTATTTGCTCTCCATTGGCTTAGTCCTCATGAATTATTGTAAGGTCATGGCAGGAGCCACTCAATACTCACCCAGCATTTTGTATTGCAGTGCTTTAGGAGCTGAGCTATCCTTGATAGTGGTGCCAGTGGGAGATCTAAGAGTGGAGAGGCTGCTGCTGTAAAGGCTTTGTTAATCCTCCTTGATTTATCAACATACTGTTGACCACCCTCTTTTGCTCCAAACCCTTCAATCCTGATAATCTTTTTTCTCACAGTCTGAGAATCCTTTAGGTGCTTTGTTGCATATTCCCTGCAGGCTTCATGTGTCTTGCACTGAAGGCCAGATCGGTGTAGTTTTGAAGTGATGGTAGTCTTTTTGCAAGTTTCCTCCATATCCACACATGATTTCTGGAGCTTAACCAGAGTCACCATTGGGTTCTTGGTCACCAGTTGTTTAAAACTTCTTCCATTTAAGAATTATGGAGGTCACTGTGACTCTTGGAAACCTTCAATGCAATCAAAACAATTTTGTAGCCTTCCCCAGACCTGTGCCTGGACACAATCCTGTCTTCTAAGCTCTACAGGCAGTTCATTTGACCTCAATGGCTTGGTTTTTGCTCTGATATGCATTTTCAGCTGTGAGACCTTATATATACAGGAATGTGCCTTTACAAATCATGTCCAATCAACTACATTTCCCATAACTGGACTCCAATGAAACTGTAGAAAGAACTCAGAGATTATCCAGATAAATGGGATGCACCAGAGCTAAATTTCAAATGTTATACCAAAGGGTCTGAATACTTATGTCAATGTGATATATATATATTTTTTTTAACACATTTGCAATGTTATCAAAAATCGGCTTTTTGCTTTATCATTATGGGGTTTAGAGTGTAGATTGATGTGAAAAAAAAATGTAAACCTTTTTAGCACAAGGTTACAACATAACAAAATGTAAATCAAATTAAGTGGTTTAAATATGTTCTAAATGCACTGTATATACATACACATACATACATACAAGTGCATAGACACCATTGACCCCTGCCCAGTCCCTCCCCTTTACCATATCTCTTTAATTCTGCCACAAAATATTTTTTCCTAAAAGGGACACTGTACCCAAAAATTAAATTTCGTGATTCAGATTGAGCATGAAATTTCATGCAAATTTCGAATTTAATCCTATTATCAAATGATCTTCATTCTCTTTTTTTTTTTAAATATTATTTTTATTGATTTCACATACACAAACCGATTCAACAAAGTAAAAATTCTTACAGTATTTTGTAATAAATATATCATCTCTTCTAATAATTTAAGCGAAAATAAAATAAATACCTATATAATTATAGGTTACATCATGAAAGCATGCCAGGACCTTGAATGGGTCATATATGTACAAGAAAAAAGAAAAAAAACCAAACCGTGTCTTAATTGACTTACAAACATGAATATGAGCAAAATAGTACTCTCCATGTAATAAAACAATACTTAATCGAGATGAAAAGAAACCTTTTCCTTTTTAACTATCAGCTCAAGCATTCTCCCCCTGACCTAACCCATCGTCTGAATTATCAGGCATTCTAGTCTAAGATATGTCCAGGACTTAGGGGCATGTCATTCATCATTCTATAAAGACCACCTCCACCTCAAGCATACAAAATAAGTGCAACAAACAAAACAAAACAAAACAAGACAAGACAAGACAAGACAAAACAAAGCAAAACAAAACAAAAAAAAAAAAGAAAAAAAAAAAAAAAACCCACATACACCCCCATCCCTTCATCCCCCTACCCCTCCTCCTCCGCCTCCACCGATGTCGCTACTTCTTCAATGCGGGTCGACCACCATCCGGGGTAATGACCTGCTAAGATATTTTGAAGGATGAAAGTAGAATTGCTTATTGGCTTAACTATTTGAATTTGGGTTTTATTCGGGAGTGATTTAATTACTCCCTCCCATTTAGAGAAAAAAGCCTGAATCTGATCACTATTTGTGACTGAAATATTATATTGTTCTAAGATTATTTGCATGATTACTGCTTTCTTAAATTCACTAAATTTGGGCGCATGTGTCGCTTTCCAATTCCTGAAAATGAGATTTCGAGCTAGTATCAGTATGGTATTTAACAATTTATAATCCTTACATCTCGTTGAATATCTAACTAGAAAAAAAATGTCTCGAGAGGTTATGATGAATGTAGGATTAACTGTCTGTTTGATCCAGAAGGATATTTTACCCCAAAATTGGGATATCTTGGGGCATAACCATAGACAGTGCAAGATATCTGCGTTCTCTTTACTACATCTTGTACATAAATGAACATTCTTAGACCAGATAAACATTTTACCAGGAGTAATATATACATTATATAAAATTTTTAAATGTGACTCGCGCCAAGCTGTAGGAACCCAAGAATCATAAATTATTTGAAGGCTTCCCTGTATATCCGATGCATCTAAATCTGGAAAAAAATTTAACCACAGTAACCGCATGTACGTGATTTGTCTTGCTTTATTACTAGAATTCAAAATTTTATAGAAAGTAGAGATGGAGAATTTACCTGCTTGAAATATTTTTATCCCGATTGCTAAAGGCCCCGTCGACCAATTTGGTTTAAATTCTTTTTGGAGATTTGCTACATAATGTCGGATCTGTAGGTAAGCATAAAAATCTTTACTTTGTATATCATACTTAGAACAAATAGAGCCAAATGAGTCAATTGTACCGTCTGATAACAACAGCTGTTTAACATAGTTTAGTCCCTTTCCCCCCCACCTCTTAAACACTTGAGCGTCATATCCTGGTTGAAACTCGGGATTTCCTTGAATTGGTAAAAATTCGGTTGCATATGGATTAACCTGAATTTCAAAGCAGTATTTTTGCCATGCCCAAACTACATTCTTAAATGTCAACAAATTATCGACATTGGCGGGCAACTTTTTAATTGGACAATGTAGCAGAGCCTTCAAATTAAATGGAGTAATAATACTTGACTCACACTGATAAAAGGTGAAATATTGTTTCTCAGTAATCCAGTCAATAGCGTACTTAAGTAGAGAAACCCAGTTATAATATTGAATGTTGGGAAATGCTAGACCTCCTGCCATTTTATCATTCATTAATCTTACCAGGGCAATCCGTGGTTTTGCCCCTTTCCATATAAATTTAGAAGCTAATTGATTGAATTTCAATACATCCTTATTTTTAAGCCTAAAAGGAATATTTTGTATGAGATACAATAATTTAGGAAATACTATTGTTTTGATTAACATAATACGTGGTATCAATGATATTGGGAGGTTAATCCAGCTTTCTAATTGATTTTGTATTATCTTCAGACAACTTGTTATATTTATATCATACCATTCAAGTGGGTTATTACTTAGGGCTATGCCTAGGTAATTTAAGTATTTAGTTTCTTTAAAAGGATGTCTGATACTGTTTTTAACTGGTTCTGATATCCATAATAATTCAGATTTAGTAAAGTTGATTTTATACCCGGATACTGGACTAAAAAGTTGCATGATAGATGTGAATTTCGGCAAATTAACTTCTAAGTTATTCAAAAACACCAGTAAGTCATCTGCATATAATGAGAGAATGAATTTATATTCCCCTATATTGATACCCTCTAATTGGTCCCGTAGCATGATAGCCAATGGTTCGAGTGAGATGTTAAAAAGTAGGGGGGATAGTGGGCATCCCTGCCTTGTTCCTCTATGCAACGGGAATGAGTCTGTAGTTACATGGATTACTATATATGGATTGGATAAAATTACTAAAATATCCTCTGAACCCAAACTTCCCTATTGTCGTGAATAGGTGACTCCAACTTATGTAGTCGAACGCTTTCTCTGCGTCCAAAGCTATTATAGCAGCATCAGACCCTTTCCTACATTTCCCTTGTGACTTATTCCAGAAGTAATCCAGGATAATCATAGTTTTCCTTAGATTCTTGATAGGACTTCTCCCTTGCATAAAACCGACCTGGTTCTCATGTATAATGCCTTGGAGAATTGGCTGTAATCTATTAGCTATAATTGATGTTAAAAATTTATAATCAGAATTAAGAAGCGAAATAGGTCTATACGAATCTACCAATTCTGGATCCTTTTTTTTCTTGAGTATAAGCACAACATTAGAAGCGGTAAAATATTTAGAGCATCCTATTTCTGAACTATAATATTTATTAAATAAACTACATAATGTTGGGGTCACCTCCTCCTGTAGAATTCTGTAGAACTCGACAGGGAGACAGTCTGGTCCGGCAGCCTTATTAAGTCTAGCTTGTTGGATAGCCAAATTTATTTCTTGTTCTGTAATGACTGCATTTAAATTTTGGAGATCTTCTTGTGAGATCCTAGGTAGAATAAGTTTGGACCAGAGCGCATCCCTGTCCCGGTCATGACATGGTTCTGCTTTATAGATCTCCTGGAAGTGGTTATAGAAAGCTTTTTGGATTTCTTCTGTCTGAATATATCTATTCCCATTCTGCCTAATAGCAACAATTAAGTTGCTGTCTTTCGATTTAGAAATTCTAGCCAGATATTTAGCCGCTCTTCCTGTAAACCCTCTATATAAAGCTTTTTGCTTTAACCCTTCTTGCATAGCTTTTTGTTTTAAAAAAATATCCCATTGGGTTTTAGCATTAATATATCTATTCCAGTTTCCCTTAGATCTAAAAGAAATATAGGCATTGTACTTGTTTCTAACTGTGTTGGAAAATTGTATTTCTTTTTGCTTAGTTTTTTTTTTGAGTCTACATAAATATGCTTTAATATGTCCTCTGAGTACAGCTTTAGCTGCTTCCCAATATGTTTCTGTTTTGTCTATGTAGCCTCTATTGAAGTTATGATATTCTATCCATTTATGCTTTAAAAAATTCTGGAACTGACTATCTGAAACTAAGTAATTAGGAAAAAAAATTCTATTATTACCTCCTTTTTTAAGTGCATTGGGACCAAATTCAAGTGAAATAATTGCATGATCAGACAGGAGAATATCTTTAATATCAGTCTTACACTCCAGCCCCATTAAGGCCTCTGAGATCAGAAATAAATCTATTCTAGAGAGACACTGATGACTTGAGGACATACAAGTATATCCCCTAGTATCAGGATGCTGAACCCTCCATATATCTTTTACTCCCAGTTGGGAACAGAATTTCTGCAAAATCCGTGTTTTTCTATCCCTTTTATATATATCCTTTCTTCCAGCTCTATCTAGGTTAGGAGAGGGGGTAAGATTTAAATCTCCGGCTATTATTAACTTTTGTCCAATATACTCTAATAACTTTTCAGTAAGACCATTCCAAAAGTGACCATCTACTACATTAGGCCCATAAACATTACAGATTATATAGGGGATAGAATTAATTTTTAATTTAAGAATTTGGAATCTCCCTCCCCTGTCCTCTTCTAAACCTGTGATCTCATAGTCCAGCCGTTTACTAATCAGAATTGCTAGTCCTTTCTTCCTATTTTCCCCTGGGATAGCAATGACCTCTCCCACCCACTTCGTTTTTAGTTTCATTATTTCTGGATCTTTTAAGTGAATTTCCTGGAGCATTACCAGGTCAGGTTTATGTAAGCCTAATTGCTTGATAATAGCTTTTCTCTTTCTTGGCGAGGTTATCCCGCCAACATTCCAGGACAGTAGATTTAGCGCTTTCATACTAAACTCCTATAATGATAACACTAATCCTAAGAGGTCTAAAAACCACGGCTCGGGGGAGGACAGGGAAGAGGGACAGCGGGAGTAGAGGGAGAAAAAAAAAAAAAAAAAAAAACAAGCCCTATACTTACATCCATCCATCCTACACACACATCTATTCATTCTCTTGAAATCCATATATGCTAGTTCAAAATATCTTTAACACCAGATTTATGGTTCTTTGTTCATTGTATGCCCTGCTCCTTGCAAAAAGCCTGTGCCTCGCTGATGGTATTGAGTACCACCTGTGCACCATCCATTATTATTATTAGCTTAGCCGGATATATCATCCTCACATTATAATCTGCTTTTAATAGCTTAGAACAGTAGGGCGACATCTCTTTACGTTTTGCCACCGTTTCGCTAGAGAAATCCTGAAAAATTAAAACTTTGGATTGCTCTATCATGAGAGGATAGACTTCCCTATATTGCCTAAGAAAATGTACCTTGTCTTGAAAATTTAAGAACTTGACAATTATGGGTCTGGTAGAAGTGTTGTCTTTTCTCACCTGACGAGCTACACCTGTTCTGTGTACCCTTTCTATGTGAATTGGTGTATCAATATTAATTCCAAGACTCTGGGGGAGAGTGACTGTGACGAAATGCATCAGGTCCGTATAATTATTATCATCTGGAAGACCGATAATTCTCAGGTTATTACGCCTGGATCGGTCATCCAGATCCTCCACCCTACTTTGTAATTTGTCAAGTCTCTTATTATATTCAAGATTAGTAGGTTCCATTATATTAATTTTATCTTCAATGTCTGAAATTCTAGTTTCTACCTCCAGAAGTCTTGTAGAAAATTGCCTAACTTCGGATGTAAGACTGTTTATGTCTTGCTTAATTTCCATTTTCATATCATTTAGTTGTGGAGTGATTATCTTAGTAATCTGACTTAAAAGTTCCTGCATATCAAACTGCGTCTCAGATTGTGATTGTGATGTTTCTAGTATCTGTTTCGCTATTCTTTTTTCTCTCTGCTTAACAGGCATGTCAGAGGGAGAATTCTTGGCTGACAGTATAAATTTATCCATATATTTGAAATTTTATAAGCCCTGCTATATGGCCACTAGTGCTTACTGTGGTCACCTCAATTATTGTGTATCTTAAATAAGTGTATTAAGTGGAGCTAAATATGGTCCCCTCAGAAGGGGGGCAAAGTGTTGACAAAGAAAAAAATAGCAAAAAGCCAAGTGAGGAAGAAAGAGAAGAAGAGAGGAGAAAAGTAGCGATAGTACGTGATATTAATTATGTGAATTGAGCCCCACTAGGCTCAATATGTAGTGAAAGAAAAAAAAAGAAAAGCAAGAAGAGAAGAAGAGTGAGAAAAAAAGGAAAAAAAGTGAATGAAAAATAGGAGCGGCCTATATAGAGGGTGTAATCAATACTTTATATACTTAGTACCTCAAAAGCCTGTTCACGTTACTAAATTTTATAGAAAAAAAAAAAAAAAAAGGAGTTCTAAATGTGAATTTAAATCAATTCTGAATTAAGGAGCAGATACATATTCCCCTTGAATTGTTTTAACAAACATAATAGTTCTTGCAGAAATATTATCTCAACCAGTGCAAATGAAAGTCTAACTATATCAGTCCTACAACACTCTTAGTCTTGTATATAGGATAATTCAAGCATGCATATATATTAAAATGACTTTGGTCTTTAGAATTGAATTCAGGATTTAAAGAATACAATATATCAACAACCTATAAGTCTGCTCAGTGGATACGTGTTCTAATGCCAACAAGTATCCACAAGGCAGCCATTATCCTCCAGACTACCAGATAACAAAAAACAGAACACAAAACAAAAAAAACAAAAAAAACTAAACGGAAGGAAATATTATCCTCAGCCTATAGCTTATAGAATACTGCTGTAATAACTTAACTCCCTAAGTATAGCGTTTTTAAGTATACTATGTCAACAAGATGAATTGTCCACAGATATAAATATTTGTAGAAAGAAGCACTCTGAGTCTTTACTTATTCAGATAGGGGTTATAGCAAATGGAAGAGGGAGAGACGCCAATACTATACTTTATCTCGGCGTCGTCTTCAGCGCCTCGACTCCCTCTGTTATCCCCATCTTATATAGAGTCCCGCTTTGGAAGTCCCTTCCCTCCTGGGACCGGCTGAACAACACTGAACTCCCAGCTCAAACAGCCTAGTTTCGAAAAGAATCTTTTGGTACTACTCCACGACAAGCAACAGTGTTATCGTATGCTCCGCTGAAACCCGTCAGCATGCTTCTGTGCGTGTCCCACGTACAGCGGACTTCCCGTACCTGGAGTTCCGCCCTCTAGATCAGCCTTTGCCTGCGAATACCTCCGTGCCAGTTCTTCTCCTCTATTCAAAGCCCCGTTACGAGCTCGACACTCAGCCTCAGCCTTGTCCTGCCAGATGCGATATTCACGGGAGCTCTGCAGACACCGTCACCTTCAGGGGTCAAGAGACTGTAAGCCAGCAGGGATGTGCCTCGGGCCTTCGCTCACCAGGGAGCATTCAGAATTCCTACCGCCCGCTATAAGACAGGTATGCTCTGTATCAATTTAACCTCAGTGCTCACCAGGGAGCGGTCTTCATTCTCTTGGTATCTTTATTTGAAATGCAAGAATGTAAGTTTAGATGCCGGCCCATTTTTTGTGAACAACCTGGGTTGTCCTTGCTGATTGGTGGATAAATTCATCCACCAATAAAAAAGTGCTGTCCGGAGTACTGAAACAAAAAAAAAAGCTTAGATACCTTCTTTTTAAAAAAAATGATAGCAAGAGAACGAAGAAAAATTGATAATAGGAGTAAATTAGAAAGTTGCTTAAAATTGCATGCTCTATCTGAATTACAAATGAAAAAATTTGGGTTCCGTGTCCCTTTAATCTTTGTTTCCTAAGTATTATGTCTAAATAACTTAAATCCTTTATTTCCATAGCATTTTCATGTGTTTTGCTATGCAAATTAGCAAACAATCTACATCTCAAAAGCATTCAATTTTACATTGGTATTTTTGTCAATTGTCAATTTTTTTGTCCAACACTAAACTCACCACTTGTGATACAAGCACAATGAGCGTGCCAATAGTACTCTGTGTGCTTTCCATTTAAAGGGATAGAAAGTTCAAAACTGAATTGTGCCTTGGTGCAATTCCATGTGAAATAGAAGCATGTTTGCAATAAACTACCTTTAGCGAAAATGCTTCTAGCAAAAGTTATTACTGTTTTTTTGCAGCATATGCACATATCTTGTGAGTGCCTGAGCACCAGTATTCTGACACTATGGGGCCCATTTAACAAGCTCCGTACAAGTTATGAAGCAGCGGTTTAAAGACCGCTGCTCCATAACCCTGTCCGCCTGCTCTGAGCAGGCGGACAGGAATCGCCGGAAACCAACCCGATCGAGTACGATCAGGTTGATTGACATCTCCCTTCTGGCGGCCTTGGCTGCAAGTCAGCAGGGGGTGGTGTTGCACCAGCAGCTCTTGTGAGCTGCTGGTGCAATGTTAAATCAGGTCCGCAAGACCTCGCTAAATGCGGAGAGCAATACGCTCTCCGCATTTAGTGAGGTTTTGTGGACCTGATCAGGTCCGCAAGACCTTTGATAAATAGGGGCCAATACCGTCTCAGAGAGCTGGCAGTGGCATCATTTGTGCCCTACAAATGACTACTGTCTCTATGAAAAGGTGAGGTGTTTGAATACTGGTGCACAGGCCCTCACAGGATATGTGCCTATTCTGCAGAAAAACAGTAATAGCTTTTAATAGAAGCAATTTTGCTAATGAAAGTATATTGTAAAAAATCCTATATTTCAAATTGAAGTGCGGCCATGCACATTTAATGTTTTACCTTTATATTCCTTTTAAAGAACAGGGCGTGCTAAAAAAGTTTGGGCCCCTTGCAATACCAGATTATTCTTTGAGCAAGGCTGAGTGCAAGATAATGAGCCACGCACTTCAATTGCACTTAACTTGTAATCTAGGTCTTAGAGGCTGATTTATTATGCTGCAAATGCAGCAGTTTCCGCATGAGCCTTCATAAGTTTAGAAGCAGCGGTCTTAAGACCGCTACTCCTTAACTCGTCCACCACCTCTGAGGCGGGGCGGACAGCAATCAGCCCGATTGGATACAATCTTGTTAATTGACACCCCCTGCTAGCGTCCGATTTCACTAGAAATGCTTGTGCAATGATAAATGCAGACAGCATATGCTGTCGGCTTTTATCGATGTCCTTTCGCTCTATGATAAATCAGCCCCTTAGTGTTCACCTGAAATCAAGTGAACAAAGCCTGTAGAAATGGTCTGTTAATGAAGTGTGTATTTAGCTTATATAGATTTCACAAATGTTCTTAAAAGTCAGTTTACAGAACGCTAAAGTTTACAATCATTATCTAATTCAGTAATCTGAATCAATGCTTATTGTGCATAACTATATTGAATTCTGTTTTTTCGTAGTGGCAAGCTGACATTGCATTTGGGGTTAAAGTATAATATTTTCACTAAATGAAATTTCCCTGTTTAAGTAGAATTTATGCGTGTGTATTTATTATACAGATTTCCTCTTGATACAGGATGTGAGTTAATCCTGTAAAGTTGTTAGAGCTGGAAGAATGATTTAACATTTCAAACTTGTATCTGTACTAAAATAACCTTTGATATTTAATTATATCTGCTTTGACATTTGTAGTAAATTTATTTTTGATAATTAAATCTCTATACATGGGCGTTTTTTTCCAGGGGGAGGGGGGCAAAAAGAAAATAAACTGCCCAAAGTATAATAATAATAGTGGCAACACGCACACACACAGGAACAAACACACACTCTTGTTCACAGAAAAGAATAAACACACACTCTTGCTCACACACAAGAACAAACACACACTTGCTCACACACAAACAGGAACAAATACACACACTTGGCTCACACACAAGAATAAACTAACACTCTTGCTCACACACAGGAACAAACACACACACACACTTGCTCACACAAATACAGGAACAAATACACACACTTGGCTCACACACAAGAATAAACTAACACTCTTGCACACATGTACACACACAGGAACAAACCTACACACATGCTTACAGTGACACACCCATATATATAAAACCCACTTTAACATAAATATAGAAACAATGACACTTACATGCCAGTTGCTGACACTCTACCTCCTACAGCACATTCCAGGGGCTGGTCTTCATTCTGAGCATTAACACACCAATTTTTGACCTGAGCACCAGCTGGCTCTCTCACTCATTCTGCACCTCCCCTCCCTCAGCAGCATCTAGAAGCACAATCTTGGAGGAGAGAATTTTGCCTAGCAACTGATGACTCACACAGACAGCCCTCTCCCGTTTTTTGTGAGTCACAGCACAGGAACTTCAGAAGGAGCAGACTGTGCTGAAACAGGACTGGAAATTACAGTAAAGCAGCAGTGCTACAACCGGTACAGCTGAAATGTGAGGTAATAAAATTACATATACAGTTTGCCAGTCACTGAGACCTCTGTACTTGCCCCACCACTGGCCCTAAAAATATAATCTACAGTGGCCTGGAGCAATTGATGTGTGCTTGTAAATTCCAGGGGGGGGGGGGGCAAGCACCAACCCTTGCCCCCCCCCCCCCCCCTCTGGAAGCTCATGTTGTTAACTTATATTGCTGCTTACATATATCTGTAAAGGGGATAACACATTTAGATCTAGAGCAGCTATGTTCTTGCACAGATCTACCTTAACACATCTGGTGAGCCAATGACAAGAGACATATGTGCAACCAACCACCAGCTAGCTTCTAGTAATGCATTGCTACTCCTGAGCCTACCTAGTTATGCTTTTCAACAAATGAATTAAATTTGATAGTAAAATTAAAGTCTTTTAAAATTGCATGTTCTGAATATGAAAGTAAAATTTTGAGTTTCATGTCCCTTTTAACTTGTTCTCAGCCAGGGTGCTCCTGACATACTGGTCTGTTAGTGTGAGGGTTAGGGTGAGTGGAACTCAATATGCAGCAATAGACGTACAGGAAACCAAAAGTCTTTGAAAACGTTTTAATAAAGCAAGAGAAACAAAAACAAAGGGTAAAACAAGAGCAGAGTCCAGGAACAGGACAAAGGTCAGGTACCATGAGATCAGTACAGAAACTTGGTACCAAGGGGGAAAGCAGGAGCAATGTCCAGCAGGTATAGGTGGACAGGCTGACACCCATGCCAGATAGATGCAGTAGTGACAACAGGATTCAGGTAAGCTGCCACTGGTACAGTAAGCACAGGAGACTCAGCAGCAGGATACAGGAGACTCAGCAGACGCAGGATACCCAGCGGGTACTGTTGGTAAGGCTGTCACGGGGTACCAGATAGGTGCATTGGGTACAGCAGGATTCAGGTAAGCTGCCACTGGTACAGCAGAATACAAAAGACTCCATAGACACAGGATACCTAGTGGGTAATGTTGGTGAGATAGTCATGGGATACCAGGTGAGTTATGCAGGTACAGCAGGATACAAATAAGCAGCCACTGGTACAGAAGGATATAGGAGACTCAGCAGGCTGTCACAGGATACCAGGTGAGTGCAGCAGGTACAGCAGGATACAGATAAGCTGCCACTGGTACAGCAGGATACAGGAGACTCAGTAGGCTGTCATGGGATACCAGGTGTGTGCAGCAGGTACAACAGGATACAAATAAGCAGCCACTGGTACAGAAGGATACAGAGGACTCAGCAGGATGTCATGGGATACCAGGTGAGTGCAGCAGGTACAGCAGGATAAAGGTAAGCTGCCACTGGTACAGCAGGATACAGGAGAATCAGCTGTTATGTGGTACTAGGTGAGTGCAGAAGGTAAAACAGTATAACCAGCAGGAACTATTGGTCAGATAGTCATGGGATACCAGGTGAGGGCAGCAGGTACAGCGGGATACAGGTAAGCTGTCACTGGTACAGCAGGATACAGGAGACTAAGCAGGATGTCACGGGATACTAGGATAAGTGAGAAAAGGAACAGGAGGGCAGGTAAGCACGAGGAAAACTCCTCAATAACTCAGCCCAGAGTTATGGGCTGAGTAGTTTTATGTAAGGATTCCCACACCTGTGGCCACATAGGTTCCTGTAATTAGTTGTTGCCCCTTTAAATTAGAGCAGTGTGTGGCACCGTGAACAGCAGCAGAAGAAAGACCTTGGCATTCCTCTAGGTGGAAGAAGGAGCCCGTTGTGGGACTAGGTATGTTTCTGACAGTTAGTGGCTGCTAAGAAGTGGAACTGAAGAACCCTGGACTAAGAGCAAAGCTGCCAAAACTATGCCCAGGGGCCATACTTTACTCTGTATCAAAGATGTTTGTTTTCTGCTGAGTGGTGCTGAGGACCACACAGACATTAAGTAATCAGTTGTGTATCTGTACCACCCTTAGTCAATGTAACTGTATGTAGTTCTCAGGTTTACAGATAGCAGCTTGCTATGTAGTTAACTAAAATAATGATTATAATATAATTTTATATTGAGGCATTTTCTCTAGCATAAGTATCAAGAAATGTGTCCTAATCCCATCATTACTGACTGACCCTAGCACCACTAGCATAGCTCCCAGAACCTTTGTGAAGGTTCTTGGAGTTGTATCCAACTTGAAAGGTAGAGCCTCAAATAGGAAACGTTTGTCTAGGAAGGAAAACCTTAGATAACGAAAATCATCTTTGTGAATAGAGAAATACAAGAAGGTGTCCTTTAAGTCTATGGTGGTAATTAATTGACCCTCTTGTACCAAGGGTAAGATGGTCCAAATCACCTCCATCTTGAAGTTGGTTACCCAAATACATTTTACTTGAGAACTAGGGGCCAAATTATCAAGCTCTGAATTGAGCTTGGAGCTTGATGCCCCTTGTTTCTAAAGACCGCTGCTTCATAACTTGTCCGCCTGCTCTGAGGCGGCGGACAGAAATCAACCCAATCGAATACAATCGGGTTGATTGACACCCCCTGCTAGCAGCCGATTGGCCGTGAATCTGCAGGGGTGCAGTATTACACAAGCAGTTCTGGTGAACTGCTTCTGCAATGATAAATTTATTGATGTGCAGCGGACATGATACGCTACATTGTATCATGTCCACTCGCACTTTGATAAATATGCCCCCTAGAATAAGTCTGTAAATTCCCTCCTTATTCTGAACTATGAACAGATTTGAATTAAATCCTTGGCTACTTTCCAACTCTGGAACAGGAATGATCACTCCCAAATTTTTCAGGTCTCGTTAACATTGGAAAAAGGCTAGTGCCTTTGACTGAAGTTTGGGTAGATGGGACAGGAAGAACCTTTCCCAAGGAAGCCTGGACCAAAGCCCTATTCTGTATCCCTGAGATACAATGTTGAGTACCCAGGAATCCGAGACATATTGTGACCAAGCTGACTGAAAAATGCTCTATCTGCCCCCAACCAGAGCTATGCTGGTTGCACCATCATTAAAATTTTGATACAGAGTAAAGTGCTTGGATTTGTTCCACATACTGCCTGGCTTCTAATAAGGGTTGGAAGCCTCAGCTTTCTGGCCAGATGAGGAATATTTCTGATTACTGGATCAGTGAAAAGAAACAAAACAATAAGTAAATCTAGTTTTGTATTTGGACTTTTTGTCCTCAGGTAAAAAAAGCACCCTTAGCAACAGACACTGTGTCAATAATTGTATCCAAGCTAGGACTGAATACAATTTATCCTTGGATAGGGAGAGATAAAAGTCTGCCCATTGACACCATGGGGCAGATTTATCATTGTCTGTCGGACATGATATGCTGTAGCGTATCATGTCCGACAGACATTACTGAATACCGACAGCATACGCTGTTGGCATTTAACACTGCACAAGCAGTTCTAGTGAACTGCTTGTGCAATGCCGCCCCTGCAGATTCACGGCCAATCGGCCGCTAGCAGGGGCTGTCAATATACAATCGATATACGATCGGGCTGATTGCAGACTGCAGCCTCAGAGGCAGCGGATCAGTTATGGAGCAGTGGTCTTAAGACCGCTGCTTCATAACTGCTGTTTCAGGCAAGCCTGAAGGCTCATGCAGAAAAATGGGCATCAGGGGCCATTGAATTCGTTCCTTGATAAATCGGCCCCCATGTCTACAAATCAAGATTTGAGCCACAAAGCTCTTGTGAGAATCGCCAAAGGAACAATCTTTGCTTTAATGAGAATGATCTCAAAAATTGTCACAAATAAAGGAATTAGCAACCTTGATCATTTTAAGACAATCCTGAATTTCCTCTAGGGAGAGGTTTCTGAAGAGAAACCATCTCTGATAAGGTGCCACACCACAAAGTCATACACCTAGATTTAGAGTTTTGCGGCCGAAGGGGTGCGTTGGCTACTCGTCTTTTTTTTCTAGCGCTGCTTCTAAACAATGCTGGGATTGAGAGTTCTCTGAATGGCTACGTTAGGCTCCAAAAAGGGAGCGTTGGGCCGAATTTACCGCCACTTCAACCCTCAATACAAGCGTTGCTTACGGTAGCGGCTGGCTGGAAAAACGTGCTCGTGCACGATTCCCCCATAGGAAACAATGGGGCAGTTTGGGCTGAAAAAAACCTAACACCTGCAAAAAAGCAGCGTTCAGCTCCTAACGCAGCCCCATTGTTTCCTATGGGGAAACACTCTCTAAGTCTGCACCTAACACCCTAACATGAACCCCGAGTCTAAACACCTCTAACCTTACATTTATTAACCCCTAATCTTCTGCCCCCGCTATCTCTGACCCCTGCATATTATTATTAACCCCTAATCTGCCGCTCCGGACACCGCCGCAACCTACATTATACCTATGTACCCCTAATCTGCTGCCCCTAACATCGCCGACACCTATATTATATTTATTACCCACTAATCTGCCCCCCCCCAAGGTCGCTGCTACCTAACTACACTTATTAACCCCTAATCTGCCTACCAGACCTCGCCGCTACTCTAATAAATGTATTAACCCCTAAAGCTTTTTGAGAACTAGGGGCCAAATTATCAAGCTCTGAATCAAGCTTGGAGCTTGATGCCCCTTGTTTCTAAAGACCGCTGCTTCATAACTTGTCCGCCTGCTCTAAGGCGGCGGACAGAAATCAACCCGATCGAATACAATCGGGTTGATTGACACCCCCTGCTAGCGGCCGATTGGCCGTGAATCTGCAGGGGTGCAGTATTACACAAGCAGTTCTGGTGAACTGCTTCTGCAATGATAAATTTATTGATGTGCAGCGGACATGATACGCTACATTGTATCATGTCCGTTCGCACTTTGATAAATATGCCCCCTAGAATGAGTCTGTAAGTTCCCTCCTAATTTGGAACTATGAACAGATTTGGATTAAACCCTTGGCTTCTTTCCAACTCTGGAACAGGAATGATCACTCCCAAATTTTTCAGGTCTCGTTAACATTGGATAAAGGCTAGTGCCTTTGACTGAAGTTTGGGTAGATGGGACAGGAAGAACCTTTCCCAAGGAAGCCTGGACCAAAGCCCTATTCTGTATCCCTGAGATACAACGTTGAGTACCCAGGAATCCTAGACATATTGTGACCAAGCTGACTGAAAAATGCTCTATCTGCCCCCAACCAGAGCTAAGCTGGTTGCGCCATCATTAAAATTTTGATACAGAGTAAAGTGCTTGGATTTGTTCCACATCCTGCCTGGCTTCTAATAAGGGTTGGAAGCCTCAGCTTTCTGGCCAGATGAGGAATATTTCTGATTACTGGATCAGTGAAAAGAAACAAAACAATAAGTAAATCTAGTTTTGTATTTGGACTTTTTGTCCTCAGGTAAAAAAGCACCCTTAGCAACAGACACTGTGTCAATAATTGTATCCAAGCTAGGACTGAATACAGTTTATCCTTGGATAGGGAGAGATAAAAGTCTGCCCATTGACACCATGGGGCAGATTTATCATTGTCTGTCGGACATGATATGCTGTAGCGTATCATGTCCGACTGACATTACTGAATACCGACAGCATACGCTGTTGGCATTTAACACTGCACAAGCAGTTCTACTGAACTGCTTGTGCAATGCCACCCCTGCAGATTCACGGCCAATCGGCCGCTAGCAGGGGCTGCCAATATACAATCGATATACGATCGGGCTGATTGCAGACCGCAGCCTCAGAGGCAGCGGATTAGTTATGGAGCAGTGGTCTTAAGACCGCTGCTTCATAACTGCTGTTTCAGGCAAGGCTGAAGGCTCATGCAGAAAAATGGGCATCAGGGGCCATTGAATTCGTTCCTTGATAAATCAGCCCCCATGTCTACAAATCAAGATTTGAGCCACAAAGCTCTTGTGAGAATCGCCAAAGGAACAATCTTTGCTTTAATGAGAATGATCTCAAAAATTGTCACAAATAAAGGAATTAGCAACCTTGATCATTTTAAGACAATCCTGAATTTCCTCTAGGGAGAGGTTTCTGAAGAGAAACCATCTCTGATAAGGTGCCAAACCACAAAGTCATACACCTAGATTTAGAGTTTTTGCGGCCGAAGGGGTGCATTGGATACGCGTCTTTTTTTTCTAGCGCTGCTTCTAAACAACGCTGGTATTGAGAGTTCTCTGAATGGCTGCGTTAGGCTCCAAAAAGGGAGCATTGGGCTGAATTTACCGCCACTTCAACCCTCAATACAAGCGTTGCTTATGGTAGCGGCTTGCTGGAAAAACGTGCTCGTGCACGATTCCCCCATAGGAAACAATGGGGCAGTTTGGGCTGAAAAAAAACCTAACACCTGCAAAAAAGCAGCGTTCAGCTCCTAACGTAGCCCCATTGTTTCCTATGGGGAAACACTCTCTGAGTCTGCACCTAACACCCTAACATGAACCCCGAGTCTAAACACCCCTAACCTTACACTTATTAACCCCTAATCTTCCGCCCCTGCTACCGCTGACCCCTGTATATTATTATTAACCCCTAATCTGCTGCTCCGGACACTGCCGCAACCTACATTATACCTATGTACCCCTAATCTGCTGCCCCTAACATCGCCGACACCTATATTATATTTATTACCCCCTAATCTGCCCCCCCCCCAACGTCGCCGCTACCTAACTATACTTATTAACCCCTAATCTGCCTACCGGACCTCGCCGCTACTCTAATACATGTATTAACCCCTAAAGCTAAGTCTAACCCTAACCCTAACACCCCCCTAAATTAAATATATTTTTAATCTAACAAAATAAATTAAATATTATTAACTAAAGTATTCCTATTTAAAGCTAAATACCTGTAAAATAAACCCTAATATAGCTACAATATAACGAATAATTATATTGTAGCTATTGTAGGGTTTATTTTTATTTTACAGGCAACTTTGTATTTATTTTAACTAGGTACAATAGCTATTAAATAGTTATTAACTATTTAATAGCTACCTAGTTAAAATAATTACTAAATTACCTGTAAAATAAATCCTAACCTAAGTTACAATTAAACCTAACACTACACTATCAATAAATTAATTAAATAAATTATCTACAATTACCTACAATTAAATAAAGTAAACTAAATTACAAAAACAAACACTAAATTACAAAAAAAAAAAGATTACAAGAATGTTAAGCTAATTACACCTACTCTAAGCCCCCTAATAAAATAACAAAGCCCCCCAAAATAATAAAGGTCCCTACCCTATTCTAAATTAAAAAGTAACCAGCTCTTTTACCAGCCCTTAAAAGGGCTTTTTGCGGGGCATGCCCCAAAGTAATCAGCTCTTTTGCCTGTAAAAAAACCCACAATATACCACCCCGCAACATTTACAACCCACCGCCCACATACCCCTACTCTAACCCAAACCCCCCTTAAATAAACCTAACACTACCCCCCTGAAGATCTCCCTATTTTGAGTCGTCTTCACCCAGCCGGGCACCGATGGACCAAAAGAGGACATCCGGAGCGGCAGAAGTCTTCATCCTATCCGGGCAGAAGAGGACATCCGGACCGGCAGACATCTTCATCCAAGCGGCATCTTCTATCTTCATCCATCCGGAGCGGAGCCATCTTCTTCCAGCCGACGCGGATCCATCCTTCTTCACCGACGACTACTCGCCGAATGAAGGTTCCTTTAAGGGACGTCATCCAAGATGGCGTCCCTCGAATTCCGATTGGCTGATAGGATTCTATCAGCCAATCGGAATTAAGGTAAGAAAAATCTGATTGGCTGATTGAATCAGCCAATCAGATTCAAGTTAAATCGTATTGGCTGATCCAATCTTGAAATCAGATTGAGCTTGCATTCTATTGGCTGTTCCGATTAGGGGGCTTAGAGTTCGTGTAATTAGCTTAAAATTCTTGTAATCTTTTTTTTTTTTGTAATTTAGTTTAGTTTATTTAATTGTAGGTAATTGTAGGTAATTTATTTAATTAAATTATTGATAGTGTAGTGTTAGCTTTAATTGTAACTTAGGTTAGGATTTATTTAACAGGTAATTTAGTAATTATTTTAACTAGGTAGCTATTAAATAGTTAATAACTATTTAATAGCTATTGTACCTAGTTAAAATAAATACAAAGTTGCCTGTAAAATAAAAATAAACCCTACAATAGCTACAATATAATTATTCGTTATATTGTAGCTATATTAGGGTTTATTTTACTGGTATTTAGCTTTAAATAGGAATACTTTAGTTAATAATATTTAATTTATTTCGTTAGATTTAAATTATATTTAATTTAGGGGGGTGTAAGGGTTAGGGTTAGACTTAGCTTTAGGAGTTAATACATTTATTATAGTAGCGGCTAGGTCCGGTCGGCAGATTGCAGATTAGGGGTTAATACTTGAAGTTAGGTGGCGGCGATGTTAGGGAGGGCAGATTAGGGGTTTATACTATTTATTATAGGGTTTGCGAGGCGGGAGTACGGCGGTTTAGGGGTTAATACATTTATTAGAGTAGTGGCGAGGTCCGGTCGGCAGATTAGGGGTTAATAAGTGTAGGTAGGTAGCGGCGACGCTGGGGGGGGGGCAGATTAGGGGTTAAAAATATTTATTATAGTGGTGGCGATGTGGGGGGGCCTCGGTTTAGGGGTACATAGGTAGTTTATGGGTGTTAGTGTACTTTAGAGCACAGTAGTTAAGAGCTTTATAAACCGGCGTTAGCCCAGAAAGCTCTTAACTACTGACTTTTTTCTGCGGCTGGAGTCTTGTCGGTAGAGGGTCTACTGCTCACTTCAGCCAAGACTCTAAATACCGGCGTTAGGAAGATCCCATTGAAAAGATAGGATACGCAATTGGCGTAAGGGGATCTGCGGTATGGAAAAGTTGCGGCTTGAAAGTGAGCATTAGACCCTTTCCTGGCTGACTCTAAATACCAGCGGGCATCCAAAAGCAGCTTAGGACCCCTTAACGCTGCTTTTGACGGCTACCGCAGAACTCTAAATCTAGCGGATAGTGAATAAAAAACAACCTGCTTGATGTTCCTATGAAAAGCCTCTAGCTTTCTATTCATGGAGTCATTAAAAGAGGTACTAAAAGAGGTACTATTCTCTAAGGGGATAGTAGTACTTTTAGCAAGCATAGCAATAGCTCCATTCACTTTGGGAATGGAAACATGTTCTTGAACTTCTTGAACAATTTAGTTGGCTTAAATAACAAATCTAGTTTTTTAACCAATATTTTCTTCTGCAGGAACAGGTTCATGGAACTCCCAGAGTAAAGAAATCTTCTTGCAGCAAAGTGTGCAGATAATCCAACTCAAAAATGTGCTCTTAGATTCCAGCTCTATCTAACTATCTAACAGTATCTTACCTTATGAAGTATCTGAATCTTACACATCAGAATCCTTAAGCAGAGTTACCGATGAGCAGAAACCAGTATCACCCTTTGCGAGAAAACGTTTATGTTTGTCCTGTGGAAGCATAGATGCCAAAACTTCAAAAATAGCGGAGTGCAAATATTCCTTAAAATCAGGAGAGGCAATTAGGTAATCTCTCTGGGACCTACCATACACATTAGGTCTCCCAGTCAGCACATCTATAACACAAACAGTTTTCCAAGGCAAAAACTGACCTCCATACAAAGAATTTAAGAAAATAATACCCCCAACTGACTCTAAGTTAAAAACTGCCCTAAACCTGTCAGAGGGAAAAGCCTATGGGGCTAATTTAACATTGTCTGTTAGACATTGCTGAATGCCGACAGCATACACTGCCGGCATTTAACATTGCACAAGCAGTTCTGGTGAACTGTTTGTGCAATGCTGCCCACTGCAGAATCGGGCACTAGCAGAGGGTGTCAATCAACCCGATCGTATATGATCGGGCGGATTGATGGCCACAGCCTCAGAGACAGCAGATCAGTTAAAGAGTAGCGATCTTAAGACCGATGCTTCATACTGCTGTTTCCGGCAAGCCTAAAGGCTTACGCGGAAACAGGGGCATCAGGGGTCATTCGGCCCTTGATAAATCAGCCCCTATGTGTGTATTGTCCTCAGGCTAGGTATAAAATTGACAATATACATACCAATAGCCTGTGGGCTATGTGAATGCTCCTCTTCACCCACCTGTTAGAACTCGCTCCATCTTTCTTACCCATCTGCAGTAAACCTGCTTCCAGCACAATAGCCCATCCTGGTTAGATCGGAAACAGGAGTACATCAAGAGGCCAACAGCAGAAGGCTGAAGGATAATTCCTAGTAACATCTGAGGCAGGCCAGTGACTAACTCCCAAGGGAGAATTACTATCACTATATACTGGTGAGGGAAAGACCCTCTGGATAGACTGCACTATTAGCACTCTAAGGCGCCCATTTAACAACCTCCGTAGTGAGCTTCTGGGCACGTGTTTCTGGCGAGCCTTCAGACTCGCCAGAATCAGCAGTTATGAAGCAGCGGTCACAAAGACCGCTGCTCCATAAACTGTCCGCCTGCTCTGAGCAGGCAGACAGACATCGCCGGAAATCAACCTGATCGAGTATGATCTGGTTGATTGACACCTCCCTGCTGGTGGCCCATTGGCCGCGAGTCTGCAGGGGGCGGCGTTGCACCTGAATACGTAGAACGCATTGCTCTCCGTATTCAGCGAGGTCTGGTGGACCTGATCCGCACTGTCGGATCAGGTCCGGCAGACTTTGTTAAATAGAGGCCTAAGCCTGGACTGTTGTGGAGAGAAAACAACAAACAATTAAAATATAAGTTTTATTAGGTTTTCAACTAAAAAAGGGACCTAGTGGGGGCGGAGCCGACTACTGAGAGCACCAGACACATTTTCTATGAGCTCCTGGCTTCTAGATATAATTATGTGATTTACTCTATTCATTAAGGGCTTAAACTTCTTTTTTTCTACGCCAAGGATCAGCTGCTGACTACTGAACCATCATAGAACCTGGAGATAAGCTAGCAGCTAAGTGTATATGATATTTTTCCTGAAACGGCGCCACATGGACTTTTTTAGGAGTTATTTTCCCCCAAGGACACGGCTAGTATGGAGGCCCTACATCGATGGGAACAAAATACCCAACAACTGTTGAAGAGGCATTATCAAAGCCTGAAAGAGGACCTATTCTCTATACTCACTGTCTGCACGATACCGCAAGATTGTTCTATCTGCCGACACTGACTCGGTGCAACATGGCAGGACCCGCTCTTCTCCTGTGATCAGGCCTCAGGAAATGGTAGAGACACCCGCTAGTGAACCCTCATCAACTTCCCAAGTCTCAGACATACTCACTGAGGTGACTAAACAGCTGGAACTGGGAGCCGGAGTGGCGCTGCATTTTAACGGAGCTAGCATACAGGATGATAAGCTAGCAACTGCGCCACCGGCTCTGCACAGTTTCACAGCCTGGCTCCAAGAAGATGTCACATCATCCAAAATCAACCCTCGCGCTGTCTTTTTTTTGGTAGACACTCAGGAAGGAACCCTCGTTCTCCAGGCATTTCACAGCACCATCACTACAGCACGGAAGGCTGTCGGCCAGATTGTTCCAGCATGGAAAATGCCGGGGGACGCTCTGCAATATTACCAGGCACGCAAAAGTCAAAGATCCCTGGAGCTAAGAAGGCTCCATAATCTATGCTTTCACCCTACTCTCAGCAATTATTTTCATAACACCGTGGCCAGAGTTAGGAGAGCTGGGATCGGGTAAGGTAAAACGTGGCTTAGGTTGTGCCAACACTGACGGTAGCCAGGATGACACTTATATATATCCGTGAGTAGGCATGTATTGACGATAGCTATTACCTATTCAGAATTGCAGAGATGACTTTGTTGTATTTCTTGCCCAGCCACGGCTCGCACCCGCTAAGGATTGCCACTACAGGTCTTTTCTATGCCCATGCTGAGATTTCTTATCTGGGACATATGACTCTATACCCCTGATCCGAGTAGGCTAATAATGTGATATATTTACCTCCTAGGGTTCTTTTTCTAGATCTAAGTGGAAGTGACAACTTTTACATGTCACAAATATCTCAGGATTCAGCTGCTAAGGAGTTAACTTTGTGTAGCTTGCACTCAAAACAGTTATTTGTTTTCAAGAAGAATTGTGTTTGTATTTTCTTTGAAGTGCCAGAACCCCCTAAATAGCCACCAAATGTTAGTGTGTATGCATTGGGTCATAAAGTCACTGAAACTCTTAGTCACAGAGATACACAGGATAAAGTTTATGGCTTAAGCTGTCAATAGAATGCCTGATGCAAAACAGGCTCTTCATTACAAAAACTGACCAGGTCACTGACAGGACATTGGTATATTATGTACATATGTGGGTTAAAGCTGTTATAACCTAAAGGCAGGTAAATATGACAACCTATGGCATATTTGATATCAAACCGGTTCTCCCAATAAAACTAAGAGGTTCTAAATATGTAAATATAGAAATTTCTTACCTAGCAGGAATGATAATGGGTTGTATAAATTCAGGCAAGAAATTAGTCTATTGAAGGTTGTAAAGACAGGGGGGTTTCTTAACCCGCCCAGGAGGGTGTGGTTAAGCAACCTTATCTCTGAAAAGTAGGGTTTAAGAATCTTATTTTTTTAACAATAAGATTGTCATTCTTACAAGGGGAGCTGCTGTACAGAAGTAAGGAGCCATCATTTTCTTGCCATTCCCCTGGCGCAGATCTTGAAGCTAGTAAAGTATTCAATTCTGTTTTTCTCCTTTTTATTTTAAAACACTGTTTGCGTGTGTAATTTTATTTGTAACAACTTTTTATTATTAATGCATTGTGCATAATATTTTTGGCATAATAAATAATTCCTTTATTAAGTTTGGCCTTTGTCTAATAATTGAACCACTTTACTGAAAGAGACTGGAATATTAGAACTGTATAATTTTAGGTTATTTTCTGCTAAATTGTATTTCTAGAGTTAATGTGTAAAGTCTGGGGTTTTCCTTAAGATTTTCCCTTTAATAAATTTTAAGTGGTGGCAGCATTTGAGCTATAGGTGACAGAAAAGGGGGCTGAAAACTCTTTCTGTGCCAAATAAGTGACTGGTGCAGGGTTGGATAACCTTGGTTCGTCACAAATTGGTGGGCAGCGGTGTAGATCATTTTTTTTATTATTAGATTTTAGTGCTTGTGGATTTGCTAGTGTGGAAATCCCGGTACTAAAAGAGATTGTTTCTTACAATTTTCAAAGGCTAAAACTCAGTGCATTATATAGTGACACATTGCAAACAGTCCCCTTCCCTATTCTCTGTTGTTCTTTTCTATTTTATTTTTGCTATGGAGGCATACGAGCAGCGATCTAAAGAGGCACTTATACTCCTATGCCAGGAGCGGGATATTCCAACACGTTCAAAGAACAAAGATTTACTAATACAAGCTCTTGTTGAATATGATAACAGCCAAATCACACCAGTTGAGGTCTCAGGAGAGATGTCTGCAGCTGGGGGCAGCGATTAATCAGAATCTGGGGATCCCTTGGACTGTTATTTGCAAACTGTTCTTAAACATATGGGCTCAGTGGATGCAAGTTTGCGCATGGAACTGATTACAAAGTTTTATGAAAGACAGGCTGCTGAACGACAAGCTGCTGTGGCTGAGAGACAGGCGTCTCTGGCAGCTGAGAGAGAGGCTCTGGCAGCTGAGAGAGAGGCTCTGGCAGCTGAAAGACAGGCTGCTGAATGACAGGCAGAGAGAGAGTATCAGCTACAGCTTGCACGGTTGGAGAGAGGGATGGTCTCACCTGTTGTTAGTGAACCTAGAGACCCCCCTGCTCCCAGAGTGCGTGCAGAGAATTTTCCCACCCTGGAGAAAGATGGAGATGTGGATGTATTCCTGCGTAGCTTTGAGAAAGTGTGCAGATAGTTCCAGTTGCCAAGGGAGCAGTGGGCCAAGTACCTTACCCCTGGCCTGAAAGGTCCTGCACTGGAGGCGTTTGCTGAACTACCCCCAGAGTTTGATCAGGACTATGATTCCATTAAAGCTGCACTGCAGAGGAAATACAATCTTACTCCTGAAGTTTACCGAAAGAAATTCCGTCCTCTGCAGAAAGGTTTGTCAGAGAGTTATTGTTACGGTTACCCTTAGTCTCGCTGAGAGATGGACCGCTTAGTAGCCTGGATCCCTATTGCTAAAGAGGGGAGAAGCTGCTTTCCATAGTATTCTATATGAGTCTCGCAAATATAGAATAATCTCCCTTAGCTGCAGTACAGCTAGGATACCCTTCTGCCCACAAAAACGAGTCAACGCTGCGATTGAGGGTCAAACAAGAACTCAGGACTGGGATGCCCAGCCTGCTTTTTATTAAGGTTACATGCACACAGGGCACTCCCAGGGGGAGAGGGGGGGAAGCACAAAATCCCCCATCACACATTTAGATAGAGAGCACTGTCCTTTGACAGGCCACAATAGGATTACAGTACTTAAGATAACAAGTTTACAAGTTCATCTTATCAATTAGCAGTCTGGCTCCAGAGGTGATTAGACAATAGTTTCTAAAAGCTGAAAAAAAAGAGTTAACTCTTTATGAAATGAAACTTGTTACAGTTTTCTTGGAGCCCTTCTTAGGCGCTGGCTTGCTGGTTCAGGCATTGCTGCTGGGAAATAAGCTCTTCACAACAAAATAACTAATGCTTCTGTAACATTGCTCCCTTTCTGTGGAACACTCTGGCAGACACGGTCTGACCCCTTTTCGGGGCAGACTAAGGCTGTCCAGACCGCTGGTTATGCGGGGCTGAGGTCGGTTTGTCTGGACAACCCGTCGGCGTTGCCATTCTGTTTCCCAGGTCTGTAAGTAATGGTGAAATTGAAGGTTTGCAACGATAAGCTCCAACGTAATAGCCTGCCGTTATCTCCAGAGACCCGGTTCAGCCACACCAACGGGTTATGGTCGGTGACCAGAGTGAACTCCTGACCATATAAATAGGGAGTCAATTTCTTTAATGCCCACACCAAAGCCAAACACTCCTTTTCGACCGCTGCATAGCTGACTTCGCGGGGCAGGAGCTTCCGGCTGATGTAGGCAACTGGATGCTCCCCTCCATCTTCGCCTACTTGGCTGAGGACGGCTCCCAGCCCGAACATGGAAGCATCTGTATGGACGATAAAACGTTTGTTAAGGGCTGGGGCCGCCAAGACAGGAGCGTTAATTAGAGCATTTTTGAGAGCCTGGAAAGCCGTTTCACAGTGGGGAGACCACAGGACCTGTCGAGGTAAGTTCTTCTTGGTCAAGTCAGTCAGGGGTTTGGCAAGTGTGCTGTAGTCTGGTACGAACCGTCTATAGTACCCTGCCGTGCCCAGGAAGGCTAGGACCTGAGTCTTAGTGATGGGGGTGGGCCAATTGGCGACAGCTTCTATTTTGGCCGGCTCTGGTCGCTGCTTTCCACACCCCACCCGGTGACCCAGGTACTGTACCTCGGCCATCCCAAAGTGGCATTTTTCTGGCTTCAGAGTCAGGCCAGCAGCCCGGATCTGATCCAGAACCATTCCCACATGAGCTAAGTGGTCCTCCCAGGACTCACTGTGGATCGCTATGTCGTCCAGGTAGGCGCAAGCAAAACTCTGGAAGCCATCCAGGAGCCTATCCACCAAGCGCTGGAATGTAGCTGGGGCATTCTTCATCCCAAACGGCATTACCCTAAACTGATATAAGCCGAATGGGGTGACGAATGCCGACTTGGGGATAGCCTCCGGGGCCAGGGGAATCTGCCAGTAACCTTTGCAGAGGTCAATAGTGGTCAGGTAATTTCCCCTGGCTATACGATCGAGTAGCTCGTCTACCCTGGGCATAGGGTAAGCGTCCGTCACGGTATTTTCATTGAGCCTCCGATAGTCTACGCAGAACCGGGTGGTCCCATCTTTCTTGGGCACCAAGACAACTGGGGAGGCCCAGGGACTATCGGAGGGCTCAATTACCCTGAGCTGGAGCATCTCATCGATCTCCTTCTTCATTCCTGTCCTAACTGCTTCGGGGATTCGGTACGGAGCCTGGCGCAAGGGAGCTTGTCCCGGAGTATCTACCTGGTGGGTGGTTAAAGTAGTGTACCCTGGCTTCGGGGAGAAGGTGAGGTGTTTGGACTGGAGGAGTTGGTTGAGCTGCTCCCTTTCAGTGGGGCTAAGTCGGTCCCCTATCTGAACCTGCGCCACTATACCTGTGGGGAGGCTCTTTTCTAATAGGTCTGGAATGGGTAAACTGTCGGGGTCTTCCTGAGGGGAACAACATACGGCCGTCACGTTCTCTGGTCGCTCAAAATATTCCTTGAGCATGTTTACATGGAATGTCTTTCTAAGATTGTTGTCGTGGCAGCTAGCTATCACATAAGTGGTGTCTCCCCTTTTCTCTACGATCTGGTAGGGACCCTGCCAGGACGCCTGCAATTTGTCTGTCTTCACCGGCTTAAGTACTAACACCTTTTGTCCTATGGTGAAGATTCTCTTTCGGGCCCCCCGATCGTACCATACTTTCTGTCTTCTCTGGGCCAACTGGAGATTAGCCCGCACGGATTTGGCTAATTGCTCCATTCGGTCCCTGAGTTCCAGCACGTATGGCACAATTGGGACACCGTCAGCCTCCATCTCTCCTCGGCCGGTTGCTGGCGTACCCCCCTCTGCTTTCAAGTAAATCCTTTAGGGTTGTACGCTTCAATTTTTCGTAAGCGCTCTCCATCCGTTCTGTACCTCTCCTAGGAAATCCAGGAAAATCCCGCCGCTGCCGCCAAATGTTACGGTTACCCTTAGTCTCGCTGAGAGATGGACCGCTTAGTAGCCTGGATCCCTATTGCTAAAGAGGGGAGAAGCTGCTTTCCATAGTATTCTATATGAGTCTCGCAAATATAGAATAATCTCCCTTAGCTGCAGTACAGCTAGGATACCCTTCTGCCCACAAAAACGAGTCAACGCTGCGATTGAGGGTCAAACAAGAACTCAGGACTGGGATGCCCAGCCTGCTTTTTATTAAGGTTACATGCACACAGGGCACTCCCAGGGGGAGAGGGGGGGAAGCACAAAATCCCCCATCACACATTTAGATAGAGAGCACTGTCCTTTGACAGGCCACAATAGGATTACAGTACTTAAGATAACAAGTTTACAAGTTCATCTTATCAATTAGCAGTCTGGCTCCAGAGGTGATTAGACAATAGTTTCTAAAAGCTGAAAAAAAAGAGTTAACTCTTTATGAAATGAAACTTGTTACAGTTTTCTTGGAGCCCTTCTTAGGCGCTGGCTTGCTGGTTCAGGCATTGCTGCTGGGAAATAAGCTCTTCACAACAAAATAACTAATGCTTCTGTAACAGTTATATTATAGCTGTTGGGAACTTGATGACAGCCTTTAAACAGTGGGTCAGAGGATTAAAAGTTGCCACTATGGAGGAGCTGGAAGATTTGATTGTGAAGGAACAGTTTATGCAGCTATGCCCAGCCGGAGTTCAAGAATGGGTTTTAGATCGGAAGCCCATAACAGCATTGGAAGCTGGCGAGCTGGCTGATTTTTACACAGCTAACAGGTCTCCAGAGAATGGGAGGAAATCCTTTTCTAAGGGGGGATCCACCTGTAAGGGAGCTGCTGCACGACCCCCCTTCACAAAACCTGCTGTGCCTTTATCCAGTGTGTCTGCCCCCTCTGAGAAAGGAGGGCCGAGTTCTGCATCTGGGCAGGGGGATACCCGCAGATGTTTTGTTTGCAACAAAGTGGGCCACATCAGCTCCACTTGCCCAGAGAGGATTAACTTGGGGCAATCAGCTGGAGGGAGTAATCCCTCAGAAGTACCAGCATCTGTTTTGTTTGTTACCTGTCCAGAGGAAAACAACCATGAGAACTTGCAACCTGTGACTGTTGGAGATAAGGTAACCCTAGGGCTAAGGGACACAGGTGCAGAAGTGACTATGGTGCATCCAAAGCTAGTGAACTCTGAGAACATTATCCCTGGAAAGACTCTAGCAGTTAAAGGGATTGGGGGAATGAAACTTGCAGTGCCTATGGCACGTGTATATCTTGATTGGGGAGTGGGGAGAGGTTTAAGAAATGTGGGGGTATCTGAAAATATTCCTAATGATGTCTTACTGGGTACTGATTTGGGTAGATTGTTATCTCTCTATGTGCCTGACAATGCTACATGTGACCAAGTGACATTAGTTGCAGACCCTTATGTGGAAAGGGCTGTGTGTAAAAATGCTCAGAGACATTATAACCAGGAGGGAGGACAGATTGCATGTGTGCGCAGGGCTGTGCCTGAACTGGGGGTGTCTGTGCTGAGAGGTGAAGCTGTACGAGGAGATACTGACTGGGGAGAACTACAGACAGACGGTGTGTGTCTTCCTGTACTTAAACCAGCAGTATCGGCAGAATTACCGTTAGCTGTACAGGGTGAGGCTGATGGGGGAGAAAGGCAGATAGACTGTGTGGGTCTGTCTGTGCCTCAACCAAGTTTAGCTGTATGGGAAGAACTTGTCTGTGAGAGAAGGCAGATGAGGGGTGCGTGTCTGTCTGTGATTGAATCAGTGGATTCTATAGAAGGAGGTGAGATTGACGGGGGAGAGAATGACTGGGTGACTGGGCCGCTGGATGATGTGTGCCAGTCTCTGCCAGGGACAATTCTGTACCCTGTGAAAAGACACAATAGTTGGGATAAATGGCAGAAGGAAGATGTGTGCTTGTCTGCACCAGTGTCAAAAGGATACCAGATTCTGTGTGATTACGCAAAGTGGCAGACTGACTGTGAGAGAGAGCAGGGGGGCAAACTAGCCCACTCTATGACAGAAGCAGCAAAGCCACAGATTTCAGACTGTGTGGGGGAGGAGGGTACAGGATACTCTTTGAGGGACCCCCAGAGTGAGTGTGAAAGATTGTGGGTGACAGAGACCCCAGTAACCTCAGCTGTGACCTATAAACAGACTGCACAGGCTAGGGGACAGAGACTGACACAGACTGCAGGCACAGGGGGGAGGTGTACAGAGAAGTGTATTTACACAGCCCCACAGTGCCATTCAGCAAATACACTGATAGATGTGCAGCATCAGTGTCCTCAGCAGGTTCAGCAGTTAGAACGCACAGTGAGGAGGAGGGGGGCAGTTAGTCAACCCCCTACCAACCATAACAGAGTGCAGGAGTACAGGAAGGGCAAGAGCCTATGGTAGTTAAGCAGCAACTGACAGCACACAATATGTTTAGAGAGCACACCATAGGTAGCAAGACACTAGGTTTCACAGGCACCTCTGTAACAGGGGATGATGTGTTATTCCTGGATAAGATGCAAACCTTATTGGGGGAGGTACCTGCAAAACCCAGAGATGCCATATTCGCACAAAAACAGTTGCAGGAGTTTACTGCCAGAGAGGGAGTGTGTGAGATGGTCCATAATGTTCTTGTACTCACGCCCATGAGACAGAACAAACTAGAGGCTGCATGGGAGGGGCCCTGCAATATATTCAATCAGTTGGGTAGAGCAACTAGTGTGTTACTTTTAAAAGGAGGGCATCCTGCTGCCAAAACTGCTAGGTGCAATCTGTCTGGCAATGGTGTTCTCACCGCAAGGGGAAGCTCCTTTTGATACGCATCGGGAGTGGCTCATAGCCACCCCCTTTTGCTTCTCTTATTGGGGGAGGTGTCACAAATATCTCAGGATTCAGCTGCTAAGGAGTTAACTTTGTGTAGCTTGCACTCAAAACAGTTATTTGTTTTCAAGAAGAATTGTGTTTGTATTTTCTTTGAAGTGCCAGAACCCCCTAAATAGCCACCAAATGTTAGTGTGTATGCATTGGGTCATAAAGTCACTGAAACTCTTAGTCACAGAGATACACAGGATAAAGTTTATGGCTTAAGCTGTCAATAGAATGCCTGATGCAAAACAGGCTCTTCATTACAAAAACTGACCAGGTCACTGACAGGACATTGGTATAGTATGTACATATGTGGGTTAAAGCTGTTATAACCTAAAGGCAGGTAAATATGACAACCTATAGCATATTTGATATCAAACCGGTTCTCCCAATAAAACTAAGAGGTTCTAAATATGTAAATATAGAAATTTCTTACTTGGCAGGAATGATAATGGGTTGTATAAATTCAGGCAAGAAATTAGTCTATTGAAGGTTGTAAAGACAGGGGGGTTTCTTAGCCCGCCCAGGAGGGTGTGGTTAAGCAAACTTATCTCTGAAAAGTAGGGTTTAAGAATCTTAATTTTTTAACAATAAGATTGTCATTCTTACAAGGGGAGCTGCTGTACAGAAGTAAGGAGCCATCATTTTCTTGCCATTCCCCTGGCGCAGATCTTGAAGCTAGTAAAGTATTCAATTCTGTTTTTCTCCTTTTTATTTTAAAACACTGTTTGCGTGTGTAATTTTATTTGTAACAACTTTTTATTATTAATGCATTGTGCATAATATTTTTGGCATAATAAATAATTCCTTTATTAAGTTTGGCCTTTGTCTAATAATTGAACCACTTTACTGAAAGAGACTGGAATATTAGAACTGTATAATTTTAGGTTATTTTCTGCTAAATTGTATTTCTAGAGTTAATGTGTAAAGTCTGGGGTTTTCCTTAAGATTTTCCCTTTAATAAATTTTAAGTTGTGGCAGCATTTGAGCTATAGGTGACAGAAAAGGGGGCTGAAAACCCTTTCTGTGCCAAATAAGTGACTGGTGCAGGGTTGGATAAACTTGGTTCGTCACATTACATAAATATCTTTATGGAAATCACAATGCTATTTACATGTAACATAATTTAACTCCACACTGTCAGGTTGATTTTTCTAGTTATGCTATTTGATTAATGTATAGCTTCTCTCACAGGTGTATCTATTCTAGCAACATGATGTGTGAAGTGTGTGTTGTCTTCTTTCTTCACCTGTACATATGCAATCCTTTAAAAGCTTAACATTTTACTGCATTATCAGTTACGTATGCCCAGATTGTAGAGCTGGTTTAGTGTTCACATGTTATTGCTCTGTATTTTAACAGTTAGGTATGGTTGAATGTTCACTGAGTGCTGTTTTTGTTCACTTCATAAGCCTAATTATCCTAGTGCTCCATAATATTGGCAATGTGACATACTACTATCATGATCATGTTATGGTCACACACACCTTTCTTAGTAACCCTATTCCCATCGCCATATTACTCTAATCTCCCACCTCTTCAGTTTGTCAGAGGATCCTTAATATTTCAAGATAGGGCTACAATCTTCTCTGCGGTTTATATATTTGTTAAGCAAGTTAGGCTGCTTGGACTTATATTCCATGTTCATTTATCAATATATATAGTGGTATTGTGGCAAAGCTCAGAGACACTAAGCTATAGCTCTATAGGTCTGGATTCCAGTTTGCGATCCCTTTCTATGCAAGGGCTGAATTCCCCCCTACAGCCCTTTAACTCCCACTTTAATGTTGTGCTCCCAGTAGATGTAAGAAACCTGATTACTATCTAAAAACCCTTTTTCTCATTCTTCCTGCCAAATGTTGTTGTGGGCCAAGGCTTTAATATTTACAGGGGATAGTATAGATGTTTAGACATTATTGAAAGTCTTTCTATAATTTGCACCCCACCCCCTCTCATTATATAGGTTAGCTATAAAAACTAATGGGTACTAAGTCATGTCTATAAGCTATATTAACATTTCAAGGGAATAAAGTATAGCGTAGCCTCCCCTCACTGCATATAACTCCTATTTGATTGCTGTGGTCTCGCTCTGTGTTCATAATTATCGAACTGAATTTTTTCATTAGGCTGATGCCCATATCACTAGTGCACATTTACACAGTTATATAGAATAGCAATTTTCTGGTGGACAAATATGACTGGCTCTCAAGTACCTTGATAGCTAGTATTTCAGATTGCGCCTATTTTAGCTCAATAGAGCTTTACTTCCCTTCTGGAAAATATTATACATTTGCTACAAAGAACAAGCCTCAATTCCCTTTTACCTGTAGGTTAATGAGTTTTGTGTTTTACGTATGACTAACTTCTGTCCCAGTGGTGCACTTTTCTCTGATCATGAGCTATGTGTCTTGCTGTTCTGGAATATGCCTATGGATGGTACTTCACTCCCAAATTACTGAGCACAAGACTCCATTTACTATGTATTCTATCTAACTATACATGTAAGATATATTCAATTAGGCTCCCCTTGGTCTAAAAGTAATTACTCCATATTCCACTTCGCTTATTTCTAAAAACCTTTATTTATAGCATAGATGTTTATAATAGCCCTTTAGATGCCCTTTACACCAGATCTACATACATATGCTCTTTTAAAGGCTATCCTCAGCTTTTGTTACAAACTGCTACTCACTATGCTCTTTATGCCCAGAGGACTCACAATCCTGCTATTAAGCAGTAATTATTTTCTTTTTATGTAAATTAGCTAACTAGCCATCTGTAGAAAGTCTCTCTATACGACAGTATGCACCTGGTTTTACATATAGACACACTACTGTTTTTAGGCTTACAGGTATCTGTTTCTGCTGGCTAAATGTTGTGCTATTCTTATGGTACATGTTATCTGTTTTGTTATGGTTCTCTCATGTATTCTCAATTTCAGATAAGTTTAAAATATTTAATATATTTGCTAGGCTAGATGGGCTGCTTGGTCACATGTTTTATGTACTCTTGCCAGTCTATACAATTGTGCTGAATTATTATTTATTTATTAAGTTTTAGCATGTTATGACCTTGTGTGCAGGATAAGATTATATCATCTCATGAGTATGGAAGTCAAGTTTACTACCTGTTGTCACTATTTAAGCAAGATAACATGGTTATCTAGGCTAGCTTAATACATCAAAGTGCCTGTTCATAATATATTGTTCAGCATGCTTCCGATATAGCGGCACCTCCTGGCGCATATACTATGCCTTTAAATTTTTAAATATATTATATTTATGCTTGCGCAATCTTCTCACCTAGCTTATAAGCCGCATACAGGAAAGGCATACCGGAGGTCATAACTACCCCCATTTGATACTAAGCAACTCATCTTGATATAGCCCTCTTTTCCACCTAAGTTAAGAAGCTAGCACAATATATATTGTCGGTTTCCCAATAGATTATTTAACTCACTTGCAAATACTAAAATATCCTTTTGTATACCCCCAACATGATTACGCATGGCCCATAACAGACAGTTAGATAGCACATCCCCATGGAACATCTATCTTGATTCGCTAGCACGATTAAGATATATAACCAAACTACCTTCCAAATACATCTGTGTATTAAAATTTGGCTCCGCCCTCCACCCTCTCCCTAATATGCATAGCGGTGCTTACCCGCTGAATATCCCCCCCCCCCCCCACTTTCTTACTATATATGTGTTCTCCTTCGGGAGCTTCTACCGACCTATATACCCGGTCATTAGTTACTCTGTATAATTGTGGCCCATTGGGCCTAGAACTATGGTACCAATAGGTCGGTCATTTATGCTATTCTATCAAAAAAAAGAGGTGTCATTAGCCTGCTACCATTGTTATGTATAACTGCCGAATTGTTACACTCATTTTTGTTTGTACCTTTTTCTTCTATCAAAAAGGCGTATTATGTTTTATGTTTATCATGCTAAACCTCAATAAAAAATATATAAAAAAAAAAAAAAAAAAAAGGGACCTAGTGTAGAAACACTATATGTGGGTAAAGATATAGCTCTCGCTTTTTAAGGTGGAAGACTCGTTGCTAATAGTGTATTCTAAAATGGGCTCTCAACCCATCACACGTTGGTTCTGTTCCAGCATTGCTTAGAAATATTAGGGTAAGTTCTCTCATGAAATGAAAAATAGAGAGACCTAAGATTTTGATGGCCTTCATAGACGTTAAGATTTATAGTAGATTTATTTGCAAACTTGTTTGTCAAAGATATTATATATCTAGTGACACCGCAAGCGAGAGCTATATCTTTACCCATGTATTGAATGTATTGTTCCATACCCACGTATTGAATGTATTGTTCCATACCCACGTATTGAATGTATTGTTCCATACCCACGTATTGAATGTATTGCTCCACAGATTATATTACTGTGGAATTAACTACAGCAATTTAAGAACTAAAAAACATATTTACAAACTGTCACTTAACTGTAAGATTTCATCGGTAGACCACAATGATGACCGCTATATAACCAGCTATAATCAGCACTGTCCATATAATCTATGGGACAATATTTAGCTACTTGGTAGATGATGATGACAAACAATCTATTTGTTACAAGTATTCAAATTAAAAATATATATCAGTATACTGTGGTAGAAACAACTGATATACAGAGTGTGCTTGTGATTGGCTAGAATCTCCACTTACGTAGTGGACCCACTGCTGTGAAATTGTTCCAGTAACCCAAGAACCCAACTCACATTTATAATTTAAGTTATTCTAACTTGAACACCTAAAACGTTGTACCACACATGATGGTTGGTAGATAGTCAATCATAAATATTACCGTTCATATAATCATTTGTACAACATCAGCTGGCTTGGTATATGGTGATAAACAATTTACTTGGTTATAATTGCCGGTCACATAATCATCTGTATAACGTCAGCTGGTTTGACATATGGTGATAAACAATTCACTTGGTTATAGTTGCTTAAGCTGTACAGATACAGTGTTAATATGTGATGGAAACAACGAGGGACATAAACTGTATTTGAAAGTACGCTCACAATTTAAGCTCACTATACAAATAGCTCTAGCAATCTAAAGTAATTCATTTCAGTTTCGACTTTTATTCAGGTGAACAAAACAATGAAAGTAGATCTCATGAATGTACAATCACACGTTTAATGTGAACATATGTCCAATATACCAATCATATGTTTAACCCTTTGAGTGCTAATGATGGCTCTGAGCCGTCACAGAGTTTCCCTCTCTGGTGCTAATGACGGCTCTGAGCAGTCACTAGCACTCTCCCACCTTGAGGGAGAACTGGGGGCTTCCACCCACTCCTACCCCTTTGATCGTGCCTGTAGATTGACAGGCATCGCCGGGGCATCACGTTTTGCACAGTGACATCACGCGCAATGACGTAATGACGTCACCGCGCAACTTTATTAACAACTTGTCAATACAAAGTATAGGGAAAGGGGGCATGCTGCTTAGAAGCCTGTATCTCAGGCATCTAAGCAGCTACAGACCCACCACCTTTCCAATGGTGTAAGTCTTGGGGATCTGGAAAAAATAAAAAAATAAAAAATAAAAATAAAAAAAAATTAAAAAATAAATTAAATCAGCTTAGCACCCAGGTGGGAAAGTGCTTAGCACTCAAAGGGTTATGCACTACATATCACATGCACCCTCACAAGTATTACTTGTCCATACTCTTATTATAGATAAGAGTTACAATCATATATATTTTATTCCCCTCTAAGCCTAACATTATATACTACAGCTTGTCCCCTTTTACATACAATTATACAATTAGTGGCTTTACAGAAGCAGCTACCGCACTACGTGAATTCCTGTCGACATATAGCATATCACAAAGGCAAAATATTTAACTAATAACAGGAACTATGTCAACTGGTCTTTAGTTGTTTTTATAGTGTTTCTACACTGGGTCCCTTTTTTAGTAGAAAAGCTAATAAAAGTTATATTTTAATTGTTTGTTGTTTTCTCTCCACAACAGTCCAGGCTTAGAGTGCTAATAGTGCAGTCTATCCAGAGGGTCTTTCCATCACCAGTATATTATGTTAGATCACTGCACAGCACCACTCCCCTTTGGGTATCATATACATGAGGATATTAACAGTATAGTCCTGATAACAGGGGAGCCAGCTGCGTTGGTGCCACTGTACATTGGTGTGTATAAGAATTGCTATCACTGCCAGTATACCTCTGTACATCCCATTTTCCTATTCTTAGCTCTCTGAAGGGGATAATGTGTTTCACATAGGTTTGAGAACCCCTGATTAGAGCACTTCAGTTTTTACCTTCTTCTATGGAGGAAATGGTATGTTGGGTATTTTTTGCCTCCTCCAAATGGACTAGAGTTAAATTCCACATGTGATGGCTTGTGGGCTCTCACCACTTTATAAAATAAAAAATTGATTAACCCAAAAGAGATGGTAGTAAAATACCTTACCTCTTCCTCCATTCCTTGGGTTTGATGAACAGTTCTATTTAAAGCATCTTGGGAAGCTCACAACCTGTTTAAAAAATATTACAAAAAAAACATACAAACTTAGTAAAACATATCTTAATGCTTTTATAAAAAAAAACAAAAAAAAAACTCACAAATAAAACAGTTTAGCTCAAAAGAGATGGTAAATAAAACAGCTTACCTCTTTCTCCATTCCGGCGTTTTGAAGAACAATTGTATTTAAAACTTCTTGGGAAGCTCGAGAACTGTTAAAAAAAAACAAACACACAGTTGGTTTACAAAAATATAAAACATATCTAAAAGCTTTTATCAAAAAACAGATATTCAAAAACAGTTTAATCAAAAAGAGACGGTGAAACAAACAACTTACCTCTTCCTCCATTCCACGTGTTTTTGATGAACAGTTCTATCTTAAACTTCTTGGGAGCTCGAGACCTGTTTAAACATATTAAAAAAGTAAGTTTAGCTAAATGTAAATCATATCTATATGCTTTTATCAAAAAGCAGTTTAACCCAAAAGAGATGGTAAATAAAATAACCTCTTCCTCCATTCCAAGGGTTTGAAGAACAGTTCTATTTAAAACTTCTTGGGAAGCTCGAGTAAAGAGACCTGTTTCTATAAAAATTAAAACATACAAAGTTTGTATACAAATAGTGATGTCGCGAACATAAAAATTTGAGTTCGCGAACGCGAACTTCTGCAAAAGTTTGCGAACCGGCGAACCGGGCGAACCGCCATCGACTTCAATAGGCAGGCGAATTTTAAAATCCACAGGGACTCTTTCTGGCCACAATAGTGATGGAAAAGTTGTTTCAAGGGGACTAACACCTGGACTGTGGCATGCCGGAGGGGGATCCATGGCAAAACTCCCATGGAAAATTACATAGTTGATGCAGAGTCTGGTTTTAATCCATAAAGGGCATAAATCACCTAACATTCCTAAATTGTTTGGAATAACGTGCTTTAAAACATCAGGTATGATGTATCGATCAGGTAGTGTAAGGGTTACGCCCACTTCACAGTGCGCAGTGTAGGTGATATACCTGCCCTGACGATGCTTTGCAGACCAGGTATCAGTTGTCAGATGGACCCTTGCCCCAACACTGTGTGCCAGACATGCCATTATAGCAGACTTATATGGCTTTGACGTTGCTTTTTGGTAATTAGAAGGCTGCTAAATGCCACTGCGCACCACACGTGTTTTATGCCCAGCAGTGAAGGGGTTAATTAGGGAGCATGTAGGCAGCTTGTAGAGTTAATTTTAGCTTAAGTGTAGTGTAGTAGACAACCAAAAGTATTGATCTAGGCCCATTTTGGTATATTTCATGCCACCATTTCACCGCCAAATGCGATCAAATTTAAAAAAAAATCAAATTTTTTGCAATTTTAGGTTTCTCACTGAAATTATTTACAAACAACTTGTGCAATTATGGCACAAATGGTTGTAAATGCTTCTCTGGGATCCCCTTTGTTCAGAAATAGCAGACTTATATGGCTTTGGCGTTGCTTTTTGGTAATTAGAAGGCTGCTAAATGCCACTGCGCACCACACGTGTTTTTTGCCCAGCAATGAAGGGGTTAATTAGGGAGCATGTAGGGAGCTTGAAGACTTAATTTTAGCTTAAGTGTAGTGTAGTAGACAACCCAAAGTATTGATCTAGGCCCATTTTGGTATATTTCATGCCACCATTTCACTGCCAAATGCGATCAAATTTAAAAAAAAATTAAATTTTTTCGCAATTTTAGGTTTCTCACTGAAATTATTTACAAACAACTTGTGCAATTATGGCACAAATGGTTGTAAATGCTTCTCTGGGATCCCCTTTGTTCAGAAATAGCAGACATATATGACTTTGGCGTTGCTTTCTGGTAATTAGAAGGCCGCTAAATGCTGCTGCGCATCACACGTGTATTATGGCTAGCAGTGAAGGGGTTAATTAGTTAGTTTGTAGGGAGCTTGCAGGGTTAATTTTAGCTTTAGTGTAGAGATCAGCCTCCCATCTGACACATCAGACCCCCTGATCCCTCCCAAACAGCTCCCTTCCCTCCCCCACCCCACAATTGTCCCCGCCATCTTAAGTACTGGCAGAAAGTCTGCCAGTACTAAAATAAAAGTTTTGGTTTTTTTTTAAGTTTTTTAAGCATATTTACATATGCTGTGGTGTAGCATCCCCCCTTAGCCCCCAACCTCCCTGATCCCCGCCAAAACAGCTCTCTAACCCTCCCCATCTGCCTTATTGGCGGCCATCTTGGGTACTGGCAGCTGTCTGCTATTATTTCACAGTCAAAAAAGTGTTGTTTTTTGTAAATGTACACTACTGTTACACCAGATATGAGTGGTGGCACTGGGCAAGTGGGCACAGTATAGGCTGTGAGCCTGACACACACGCTGGCAGGCAGACAACTGCAATTAGATTACACAGGGGAAAAAAAAAAAGCAGACTGATGTTCTAGCCCTAAAAAGGGCTTTTTGGGGTGCTGTCCTTACAGCAGAGATCAGATGAGTCCTTCAGGAATTTTTGTGTGTATTTGGGATTGCACCCAGGGTACAGGAGATCATATTGTAGGGACGTGAGTGCTTGACCCTTCTTCTGTGAATATATATATAGGTCTCAAGCTAATGGAGGTATATCACTTAAGGGTACATGTAAAAAATAGTTCTATTTAACAATTAAATGCATTCATGCACATTTCAATTTTAACCTTTGGATGATACTTTGGAACAAAATAGAATATGCCAGTCTATACTATTAACTGGGTTATGTATAGAGGATATCAGGAAAAAATTGGATAATACAGGGAGTGCAGAATTATTAGGCAAGTTGTATTTTTGAGGATTAATTTTATTATTGAACAACAACCATGTTCTCAATGAACCCAAAAAACTCATTAATATCAAAGCTGAATAGTTTTGGAAGTAGTTTTTAGTTTGTTTTTAGTTATAGCTATTTTAGGGGGATATCTGTGTGTGCATGTGACTATTACTGTGCATAATTATTAGGCAATTTAACAAAAAAAAATATATACCCATTTCAATTATTTATTTTTACCAGTGAAACCAATATAACATCTCAACATTCACAAATATACATTTCTGACATTCAAAAACAAAACAAAAACAAATCAGTGACCAATATAGCCACCTTTCTTTGCAAGGACACTCAAAAGCCTGCCATCCATGGATTCTGTCAGTGTTTTGATCTGTTCACCATCAACATTGCGTGCAGCAGCAACCACAGCCTCCCAGACACTGTTCAGAGAGGTGTACTGTTTTCCCTCCTTGTAAATCTCACATTTGATGATGGACCACAGGTTCTCAATGGGGTTCAGATCAGGTGAACAAGGAGGCCATGTCATTAGATTTTCTTCTTTTATACCCTTTCTTGCCAGCCACGCTGTGGAGTACTTGGACGCTTGTGATGGAGCATTGTCCTGCATGAAAATCATGTTTTTCTTGAAGGATGCAGACTTCTTCCTGTACCACTGCTTGAAGAAGGTGTCTTCCAGAAACTGGCAGTAGGACTGGGAGTTGAGCTTGACTCCATCCTCAACCCGAAAAGGCCCCACAAGCTCATCTTTGATGATACCAGCCCAAACCAGTACTCCACCTCCACCTTGCTGTCGTCTGAGTCGGACTAAAGCTCTCTGCCCTTTACCAATCCAGCCACGGGCCCATCCATCTGGCCCATCAAGACTCACTCTCATTTCATCAGTCCATAAAACCTTAGAAAAATCAGTCTTGAGATATTTCTTGGCCCAGTCTTGACGTTTCAGCTTGTGTGTCTTGTTCAGTGGTGGTCGTCTTTCAGCCTTTCTTACCTTGGCCATGTCTCTGAGTATTGCACACCTTGTGCTTTTGGGCACTCCAGTGATGTTGCAGCTCTGAAATATGGCCAAACTGGTGGCAAGTGGCATCTTGGCAGCTGCACGCTTGACTTTTCTCAGTTCATGGGCAGTTATTTTGCGCCTTGGTTTTTCCACACGCTTCTTGCGACCCTGTTGACTATTTTGAATGAAACGCTTGATTGTTCGATGATCACGCTTCAGAAGCTTTGCAATTTTAAGAGTGCTGCATCCCTATGCAAGATATCTCACTATTTTTGACTTTTCTGAGCCTGTCAAGTCCTTCTTTTGACCCATTTTGCCAAAGGAAAGGAAGTTGCCTAATAATTATGCACACCTGATAAAGGGTGTTGATGTCATTAGACCACACCCCTTCTCATTACAGAGATGCACATCACCTAATATGCTTAATTGGTAGTAGGCTTTCAAGCCTATACAGCTTGGAGTAAGACAACATGCATAAAGAGGATGATGTGGTCAAAATACTCATTTGCCTAATAATTCTGCACTCCCTGTATTAAGGTAAATAAAACTCCAGGCCAAGATGGAATACACCCAAGGGTGTTAAGGGAATTTAGCACTGTTATAGACAAACCTCTACTCTTATTTTTTCAAGACTCATTATCCTCAGGCATGGTACCCCAGGACTGGCGTAAAGCTGATGTGGTGCCACTCTTCAAAAAGGAAAGCAGGGATGATCCAGGAAGCTATAGACCAGTTAGTCTGACATCAATAGTGGGGAAGATATTTGAAGGGATTATAAGGGATTATATTGATGAGCATATTCGTGTAAACAAGATAATGAGTTCTAATCAACATGGTGTTATGAGAAATAGATAAATAGATAATCTAATTAGATTCTATGAGGAAGTAAGTAAAAATATAGTTAAAGGGGAATCAGTTGATGTGATATACTTAGATTTTGCAAAGGCGTTTAATACAGTGCCACATGAGAGATTAATGCACAAAATTAAGGGACTGGGAATAGCTGAAAATGTTAGCTCATGGATAAATAACTGGATAAAACATAGGGAGCAACAAGTAGTAGTAAATGGATCATACTCAGATTGGACAAAGGTAATCAGTGGAATCCCCCAGGTATCAGTACTGGGCCCTGTTCTTTTTAATATTTTTATAAATGACTTGGAGCAAGGATTAAATAGCGACATCTCTATTTTTGCAGATGATACTAAATTGAGTAAAGTCATTAGGTGAGAGCAGGATGAACTTCCGTTAGAAAGGGATCTGCAAAAATTAGAAGTATGGGCAGGTAAATGGAAAATGAGATTTAATACGAGAAAATGCAAGGTTCTACATTTTGGAAGTAAAAATAAGCAGGCAACGTATTATTTAAATAGGACAAGACTTAGCCAAACATAGGAGGAAAGGGATTTTGGAGTAGTAATAGATAACAAGCTAAAGATGGATGCACAATGCAGGGCAGCGGCTTCAAAGGCTAATAAGATACTAGCATGTATTAAAAGAGGCATTGATTCAAGAGAGGAAAGCATAATTCTGTCACTATATAAAGCCCTAGTAAGACCTCACCTTGAGTATGGAGTGCAGTTCTGGGGACCGATCGCAAAAAAAACATATTGCAGAACTAGAAAAAGTTCAGAGAAGGGCCACAAAGCTGATAAGGGGATTGGAGAATTTAAGCTATGAGGAGAGGCTAGCCAAACTGGGTCTGTTTTCTTTAGAAAAAAAGGCGCTTTAGAGGTGACATGATTACTTTATATAAATATATTCAAGGCCCATATACAGAAATGGCAGAAGCTCTGTTTATTCCCAGAAAATTGTTTGTGGCAAGAGGTCACAATTTAAGGTTGGAGGAAAGGAGATTTAATCTCCTGCAACGGAAACGTTTTTTCACTGTAAGAGCAATAAAATTGTGGAACTCATTTCCAAAGGAGGTAGTGAATGCCAATACCCTAGATACATTTAAAAATTGTTTGGATACATTTCTGTCTATAAACAAAATTCATAGATATGATTGCTAGTATTAAATGGGTCACCTTTAGTGGGATTATTTAAGTTTAACTGGAGTTTTTTTGTAAGTATTTTAGATTTGTATAGGTTGAACTCGATGGACTTCGGTCTTTTTTAAACCTCATCTACTATGTTACTATGTTATCCCTTTAAAGGGACATTAATACACTAGATTTTTCTTTGCATAAATGTTTTGTAGATGATCCATTTATATAGCCGATACAGGTTTTTTTTTTTTTAAATGTATAGTTTTGCTTATTTTTAAATAACATTGCTCTGATTTTCAGACTCCTAACCAAGCCCCAAAGTTTTAGGAGTATACTGATGTATACCTACTCCAGCTTGCTCCTGTTTGTGTAAAGGTTTTTTTCATATTCAGAGGAAGGGGGAGGGGGTGTCTGCTATTTCCCACTTGCAGTGGGTGTTCCAGCTACCTCTGAACTGGGAGCTTTTAAGTAAGTTTTTTTAAACGGTTTTATACTGTATTTTTAGATCAGTATCTGCGTATTATTCTTTATAGTAGTGTCTATTACATGCAGTTAAATGAAAATTGGTGTATACTGTCCCTTTAAGGGTTCAGGTAAAAGAAGATTTTTTTAATCGTAAACAATTGAAAATTAATAAAAAAAAGAAAATGATAAAATAAATGTTAAATCGAATAAGGAGGTATAATACTCAACAAAATCAAATACAAAAAGCACAGCAAAACACAATATAAATTACAAATTTTAAGGAAGGACACACATTATACTTCCATCTATCTAATTGTATTGATATAAATTCTATAAGATCACCTACTCTATCTACAGAACCCAAAGACAGACCAAACAGTGTGACAATCCCCTTTCCTCTCTCACTTCCACAAGCTTTTTACCATTCCAGTTCCTCTCAGAGGATGAGGGGAAGTGCCACTCTGCTTGGCTTCCATTTGTGTCCTGTAGAGGTTTAGACAACTCTCCTAAATGCTTTAATTAAAAAAAAAACAAATTTAAAAAGCTTTTAACCTAAAATTGGTAGTAAATAAAATGACTTACCTCTCTCCTCCATTCTGATGGTTTGATGAACAGTTCTATTTAACATCTTGGGAAGCTCGAGTAAAGAGACCTGTTTAAAGAATATTAATACATACAAAGTTATTTTACAAAATAAAAAACATAAAAAAGTGGGTGAAGAATGTTGCTACATGATTAGTGTCCTCTCAGGATCACTACAGATTTATACCAATGTTTTGTATGAAACAGGACTTATCAGATTTGTATAATTTTGATTCCAAAAGAGGATCTTAATAAAAAAACAACAACCCCCCCCCAATAATCTCCTCATGTTTGAAAATAATGAAGCTATTTTTTTTTTAACATCTCTTTAGCAAGTTAAAAAAGACACTATTTTTAATATAGAATAATATATTGGGGTAACTTAAAAAAGTAACAAAATTATATAAATAGAAATGTTTAAAAATGCTAATAAAAAGACAATCAGTCATGTACAGCCTACATTACAAATTAAAGGGTTAGTCAACGTTCAAATTAATGTCACATAATTCTGCACTATGTTATTATGTTATGTTATGTAACATTAACCTAGCAACACATGCAAAAGAAAGATTCTAACCCCCACCCAAACCGTACTCACCTTAATTTTCAGGTTTCTTCAACAGTACGTCACGGGGGCACTATCTAATCACAGTGCACTAGGTTGTGCCATTGAACTACATGTAGCACGCTCCTGCGCTGGGTAAAGCAGCCGAAAGCTTTACCAAGCATGACAGCGCACTACATGTAGCTAATAAAGACGACCGATTATGCTGGGATTAATAACCTCGCTGTTGAAGAAACCAGAAGAGCAGAAGAGGCTGGATAGGAAGGGAAGGTGAGGTAAGTATTGTGGTGGTAATTAATACCAGAATATTAAACCAAAGGGGTTGTCCACTTTTTAAAATTATTTTATTGGAAGACAAATAATATAGGTATGAAGATTAACAATTATCTATAGGCTACAAAATATAAAACAAGTCTCAAGAAATACCAAGAGCTACAAACATAAAGATACAGTCCAAATTATATGGGGCAACTCTATTTTAAACAAACCCAGATTAAGCAATATTAACTAAACATAGTGAACAAGAGAATTTATCCCAAAGTAAAATGTATACGAATGCTAATATACTCAGCCAGTTCAGTCCTCCAATGCTCTCTCTCTCTCAGTTGCTTCCAGGAGGTGAGGAAGATAAAAAAGTGTGTATACTAACTGTTGGCTCCCATTGTATACTTAATTCATTTAAGGTGTGTCCTACCATACACCAATCAAAAGGCTATATGGGAGTGTCCTTCTTAGACAAAGACTAGGCCAGAGGCCTAGTCTATATTTTAAAATATGTTTGTAAATTAAAGAATTAACTACTTGAACACTCTAGGGATAAATTCTCTGGTTTTATGACACCACATTCCCCCACTTTAATTTCTCCTATGTTGCCCCGTTTTCTATTTATACCCATTAATACAGAAGAACCCAGTGGGAGCGAAAACCTTATAGGAAAAATTCAACCCACCGTCCCTCCGGAATAAATCCCTTGGCGACTTGAGCTCTTCTGTACTTTCCTAGGACTGTCAACTGCTAACCTAAATGTTATACAATTAATAATAAAAACTAACTATTACTCCTAACACAATCCAAACAAATTACTACAAGTCAGAAAAACAAATTATCAGAAGATAGAGAGAAATGTGGGTGCATGACGGTGGGTTTGGCAAAGCATACTTACCTGATGAGGGATGTGTATGTGATTGTGTGTGAATTTATGGGTAAACTTTATTAGAAGAGTATGCAGTCGTGCCTGAACAACAAGAATAACACTTAAATAAAGTCATTTTGGTTCCTTGCTTTCAGCTTCCTCTTCATCTTCTTTAGTATCACACAAAAATACAGTATCACAGCTGTTGTTATAACTTGGATAAACATAAGCATTAAGGAGAGAGTTCTCATTATCGGGTGTGTTTCTACATCAGTGAGTACTCCCCACCATGGATGGATAACTTCTTCTTTAGTTTTTTCAAGTTCATTATTTTGTTGCTCAAGCAAATTGCTGATGGGGCGTAGCTGCTGTTTAGTACGTTGTACTAGTTCATGTAACTGCAAAGTGAGCTTAGGAATAGGAGGAAAAAGCTTCAAAGTCCAATTCTCCCAGACAGTGTCCTCAGTAAAATTCATGCAGTCAGTAGTGAGGTTTCCTGATGGAAAGACAGTATGTGTTCCAACATGGAGGGGTGTTGTTACTCTAACACATGTCCCTTCTTCCACTGGGCATGTCTCATCTGATGTTTTGTACTCCTTATGGCCTATGAAACAGGCCATATCTCCAATATGAATGACCTCGCGTACCAGCTCAGCTTTTGTAAACTGCACCCATCCATTCTCAATGTCTCTAGTTTCCCAGGTGCAGGTACATAGCCATCGATGTTGAACTTTCTTGCAACAGCCTTCATCAATTACTACTTCTGTAATAGTTGCCAATTTTTTTGAAGGAAAATGTTGCTGGTAGGTGCTTTGGCTAAAAGTACCAATACTATGCACAAAATTCAATGGTTCCGCTTCTCCTTCCCAACGTGGAATTGCTAGGATTAGTCCAACTCTCCCAGATTCAGATTCTTCCGGTAGCCATTGTCCTGGTCCCTCAATGTATGCATGCTTTAAATTGTCCTCTGTAACTATCACACCTTTTTTCCTTAATGTTGCTATGATCTTAGTTGCATTAAGTTTTTCTGTCCACTTGTTTCCTTTTATATCATTTATAGTATCCTTCAGATCAGATAATAGTTTATTCCCGGTCATGGAGCAAAAGATGGCAGCTCCTATTTCTTCATTTTTAATGCTGTTTGAGATGTCGGCAATGTTCTCCTCCACTAGTTGTAAATTGTGGGCAATGGTGTGTATGTCATCTACATTGTCTCCCAACTTCTCTACAATAAGTGAGTCGGCTACTCCACCTGTTTTCATGGCATGGCCAAAACCATCTGTCAGAGAGTTAATTCTGCTATTAAGTCCTATGATATCAGCTGAGTTCCACACACCTAATCCGGTTCCAACTCCTCCCAAAATTGTTGCTATGGTATCTCGCTTGTCCCTTCTCTTTGTTTCTGTCCACTCATCAATAATCTCCTGTGTCCTTCCTTTGAACCATTCGCGCTGCTGTCTTGAGCACCTTAAAGGAATCATGAAATAATTAAAATCTAACATTATGGGGTAATATGTCCATCCTACACCTTGTACCACAGTTTCATGTGTAGGGACTACAATGATTCCCCTTTTTGGCCATGGAATTCTTATCTGATCTTTACAATTTTCCCTTTTCTGTACTGAAAGTGTTACCTCATCTACTGTTAATACACACCCCTCTCCAGTGTTAAGATTGCATTTCAATTCTTTATTGGGATGTGAAGCTATAGTAGCAACCTCCCATTCACCACCCTCATTTAAAGATATGTTGCTTACTATGATATTAATATGTTTATAGTATCCTTGGGAGGTTGAAGTCAATTTCACACGATCTATAAATATTCCATTAGCTGTTACCTGCCCATTTCTAACCACCCAGTTCCATTCTTGTCCCTTGGTCACATTTATTGGTGCCCTAAGAGCTAACCCCATACTATCATTTGGCAACATGATATTCAAATGTAAGTCACCAATTTCTTTTACTTTTAACTCCCTCTGCCAAATAAATCTATCTGCCTGTATATATCTATCCTCTATTCCTTTTAAAATAAGTCCCTTATATGCTGTATCCTCTGGTCTAATTGGTGGTCTCCCTCTTCCCATTCCGATACAGTTTATACTCATCAGTTGTGCCAGAAAAAGACACCATCCTCCTTGGCTAGGTTTCATTTCTTCTGAACTCAATCTTCTGACGAGCCTGTGAATAAACTAATAATTTGTAATTAGTGAATGGGGAAATATATTTTTCTCATTCTCTTCTTATTTCTTCTGTATTTCCCTGGGTAAAAGAGAGAAGATAAAAACACAAAACAGGACCAAAATATAGTTAGCATATAAACATAAGGCATAGAAAACAGGAAATGTATAGATCTTTATAGGAACTTTATGGTATGACTATTAAAAATCATTTTCATCCCTCTTCATTTTTTTTTTTTTTTTGCTACCCACATACTCAATTTCCCAAAATGAATTATCATTTGCTGCCTTTAACTTACACCCATTTTATTTTCCTGACCTAACTATTATGATTTTCTAGGTCTTAGGGTGTATGTATACTTACTAAGGCATGTTGTTTGCTGGGTCCCTAACCTTGTCTTTTTTAAATCGTTTTAATTGACTTGCATGCAGCCAGACTTCTCCTTTTTCTGCATGGTCAATCAGGTATACTGCAGCCCCTAATCTATCTATGACCGTATATGGACCCTTCCATCTTGCTCTACCCCATGGTAGAAGTTCATCATGGTTTTGTACCATAATCCTGTCACCAGCCTGGTATGTAGTTATATCTCCTGAGGCATCATGCCATCTTTTCCGTTGCTGGTACTGATTCTCATCTTCTACTGCTGCTGCTTTGTGCACAATTTCTAGATGTGTGGCAAGCTCTTTTACCCATTCATCTGTGATGGCTGCAGTTTGTAATGCCACTGGTGCTGGAATGGTCATCCAGTTGGTCCAGGATGGCATTGGCCTCCCCATAAGGATTTCATAGGGTGAAAATCCTGTAGATCTAGAGGGTCTGGCTCTAAGCCTTGCACATACCAAAGGTACATAGGTGTCCCAGGCTGACCCATGTTCTGCAACCAATTTCATAAGTTCTCTTTTTACAGTCCCATTCATCCGTTCAACTTGACCTGCTGCCTGTGGATGGTAAGGTATGTGATATTTCAGATCTATTCCAACCATTTTGCACATTTCCTTCATTACATTTCCAATAAATGCAGCTCCATTATCACAATCAATTACTTTTGGGACCCCCCACACAGTAATTACTTCATTCACTAGTTTCATGGCAGTTGTTACTGCTGTACAGTTCCTTGTTGGGATTGCGATCATCCATCTTGAAAAACTATCCACTACCATCAAAATGTATTTATTCCCTCGTGTGGTTGTTGGCAGTGGTCCAGTATAATCAATTTGAATTCTTTCCCATGGTCCTACAGGTGGCTGTCTCATTAGTTCTCCCCTTTTCTTTCTGTTAGATCGATCAAATCTAGCACAGGTGAGGCAGCCGTCCAAAAAATCTTCAAGGTCCTTATTCTGTCCATGCCACCATCCCATCTTCTGTATTTTTTCCTTTGCTTCCTTTATCTTTGGGTGTCCTCCTGCTTGTGACCCATGTATCCATCTAAGGATGTCTTTCCTAATATGGAATGGTACAACCCAGACAGGAAAGCCATCTTCTAGTACACAAACCAGACCCTTTTCTTCCACTATCATTTTCCCTTTATGATGTACTTCCTCTCCTCCTCTTATTCTCATTCTGAGTTATTTAATTTCAGCATCTTCATCTTGAAGTTCTTGCAATTCTTGCATTCTCTTTTGTACCACTTTAGATTCTCCCCTTGTTGTTGCAGCTACAGTTAGCTTTCTTTCTTCGGAGTCTGGTTTCCATTCCTCAGCCCACTTTGCTGCTTGTTTTGCTCGATGATCTGCAAGGTTATTTCCTATTCGATGAGGCCCTGTTCTTTTGTGGGCACGTACTTTAATCATATTGATTCTTTGAAAGTCATGGGATAGAGTCTCCACAATTTGCCAAAGACCGTGAAATTTTACTGTTGATCCATCTGTAGCCAAGAATTTATTGCTAGCCCACCATTTCAGCAACAGACATGTTCCTCTGAAAACCCAGTCACTGTCCAAGACTATTGTCACCCTGTCACTTTTTCCTGATTCTTGGTAAAGAACTTGCACAACAGCTGCTAGCTCTGCATATTGTGCTGAGGAAGCTTTTAGCTTGAATCCAAATTCTTCTAAAATCTCATCACTCTGAATCTTTACTCCAGCAATCACTGAAACTCTTTTTCCTTGTACATGATGACAACTACCATCTGTGTACCAAATAGGTTCTTTAGTCATCATTAAGTTAGTGGCATCTTTGAATACTGGGTGACACGTTGGTCCTGGGTTGACCTGACATTCATGTGCATTTCCTTTAATACAAACTCCAGCTACCCATTGCTTTGGCTCTTTTAATTCATGTGTTGAAATGTTATCTGCAAGCAATGCCACTGTCCATTTTTGTATACGAGCATTATTAATATGACTGATTGTCAGACTTCCTTGCCTGAGTACTTTTAAAGGTGTATGGTGGGTACAGATAATTACATTTTGTGTGCCAAATAGGTATTTAAATCGCTTCACTGCCCAGTATGCGGCCAATATGATTCTCTCACACCATCCAAATTTCAGTTCCACAGCTGAAAGTGTCTGGGATCCGAATGCCACTGGTCGCTCTGTGTTACCCCAGGTCTGAGTAATGACTACTCCATGTGCATCTGGCATTGTGATGGGATACAACCTGAACTCTTTTTCATGGTCAGGACTTGCAAGGGTTGGTGCACTACCTAGTTCTGTCTTCAACTGGTTAACAGCCTTAGTATGTTCATCAGACCAATCCCAATTTTCTGCTCTAAGAATTTCATACAAGGGTTGAGCCAGCTGTGCATATCTTGGAGTGAATTCTCTACAGAAGCCCATCATTCCTAACAAAGATTGTAGTGCTGTACGATCAGTTGGGATTGGTAGTTGAGCAATCACTTTTGCTCTATCCTGATCAATTGTTCTACCCTCTCCAGTTATAGTTACTCCCAAGAAATGAACTTCCTTGCAGGCCAACTGAGCTTTTGCACCATTTAATTTTAGTCCTGCATTATTAATACACTCTAGCAAGAGTGTCAGATCTTTTTGATGTTGTTCCATATTTGGAGACTGAAGAAGCACATCGTCCACATATTGGATGATACGTTCAGGTCGTGGGAATTGTGATAATGCTTCCTTCATGTGTGTATGGAAAATAGCTGGGGCATCACAGTACCCTTGTGGCAGAACTGTGAAGGCATACTGCCGTCCTTCCCAGGTAAATGCAGTCCGGTATTGGCATTCTTTTTCCAGGGGTATTGACCAGAATCCATTTGCTACATCTATTACTGTAAATATTCTCATTTCTGGTGATATCTTTGACATCATTTCACAATAGACTGATACGACTGGTGCCATTCTCTTTGCTAGTTTGTTGACAGCTCTGTAATCAATGGTAAGTCTCCAGGATGGAGCTGTTTTGCCTTCTGCTTCACTGGTTTTCAATACTGCCTTCTTGACAGGCCAACAAGGAGAATTACATCCATATCCATTTCCAGATTTTATGATTCCACGTTCCTCCAGTGTCTCTATCATTTCTGTAATAGAAACCACAGATTCCCTTGGAACTGGGTATTGCTTCTGCCATGGTGGATCTTTTCCTTCAAGTAGCACTGTTGTATCCATTCTCCCACAATCAAGCTTATCTCTTGCCCATACTGGAATTGCTTGCACGAGTTGCTTCAACTATTCTGGTCGCCCCTCCAACTGTAGCCTGTTTTCTCCTAGGCTTTTTACTGGTGCCACTATGTATGCCATGGGACACACTGTACCATTTGTCTGTGTTGTCCCTCCATGTTTCTCACTACCTGGTTCCTTTTTCCACAAGCATTGGTTGGCAAAGTCTACAATAAATTTACCTTTTTTTAATGCTTCTATCCCTAATATTTCCTCAGGCCATCCAACTATAGCTTCAACTTTAACTGTTTCTCCACCCACCTTAATCTCTATCAGCCCTGCACTGACTTCCTGTGGGTTCCCTGTAACTCCTACTATTTTAACTAAGCTGTTCCCATTTGTGACCCTGTTTGTCATAGTAACCGCTGCACCACTGTCTAACAACATGTGTTTTCCCACCCCTGCAATGTAAGTAAATATGGTGGGCCGACCTGCCTCATCCATGCCAAGGTCAGCTGCATGTATGAGGCGGTCTTGAGCAGGGGTTGGGCCTCTTCACTCTGATTTGTGTTTCTCTTCCTCCTTTATTACAGTATATTGTGTCCTATTTTCCTCACGTTGTGGCTTCCTATCTGCCTCTATTTGCCTCTTTAATGCTTCTATTTCTTCTCCCATCCTGTCATTCTGCTTTCTCAGGTCCTAGTATCCCATATTGCCTTTATTATCTTCCATATCATTCCTTCTCCAGTCACTGTTGTGCCTTTCCTTGTTGTTATTTTCTGCCACTTCATTCCTTCTCCAGTCACCACTGTATCTTTCCTGCTGTAAATCAGCACGCCTATTTATTCTCCAGTTTCCATTGATTCTATTACGATTGTTCCACTGTGGTTCTTCACGTTTTTTTCTCCAATTACTTTGCATTGTCTTACCTGCTTCTACTTTAAATGGTTTTACTGCTGAGACTGCACATGCTTGATCTTTGTGTGAGTAATCCATCCACCACTTATCTGCCCTGGTTAATACCATTTCCAAATCTGTAGGCATTTGATCAAACAGATGCACAAATTCCTGGCATTCACGGGGAAGGGCTTCAAGCACACGAGCTATATGTGCTGCTGATCCCTGTACCATTGGTGTCTGTGGCTGCCTTAGGGTGCACCAGAAGAGTATTCTCTGTGCTACCTCCCGGGGGCCATCTGTAGGCCTCATTGTAATGTGGCTAATTTCCTTTTCTACATTAGTTAAGTAGAAGTAGGTTGCAGCTATTCTTCCAGCTTGATCTGAAACACTTGTGTTAAATCCCAATAGTCTGCTTGCAAATGGACCCAGAGCAAATTCTAGTAATTCAGTCCATTCATCAAAACACAGACCTCCTTTTTGTGCCTTCTCAGCTCCCCTCTGAAACCAATGTGTGAACTTGTTGAAATCATTCTGAGGCATGGCACCCCACCATTTCTGAAAATTGTCTTTATCCATCATAGACATGGGGCGAGTCTGCATTGAAAAACCTGTAGGTGTTTTATGTGCATTAAAAGTCTCAGATACTATAACTGGTGCTAAAGGCACAGGCAGTAGTAATTGACCTTGCTCTATATCTTGTTTTGCCTCTCTTTTACTAGGCCATAGCGACTCCAAATTCGGGTATAATCTTGGAATGACTTTTCCTTCCTTGTCTTCCTGTATATAAGATTTGTTTTTTTGCTCCATTATAATATTTTGAAGCTCTGTGATTTTACACTCATATGAATCTCTCTGGTCTTCAATTATTCTTAGTTCATCCTCTAGTTCTTCCACCATATTCGTTGTTCTAAGTGATGCTATTTTTAGACAGTCTCTATTGTTTAGTGCCTCTTCCATCTTTCCTGTGAGATCTTTATTTTCCTTCTTTAATGTTTCTATTATGTATGCAAGTCCACCAATTGTAGCAATGACTGCTTGAACTACTAATGCTTTACGTTTCTTATTAGAGTTCTTTTTGTTTAACACTATTTGTGTTAACACATCCATAAAACCTTCATATGTGTTATTTTTTGATTCACAGGGTTCTGGAAGTATATATGGCCCATCATGTTTGATAATATCATCTTTAAAATATTCCCTTACTGCATCAGAAAAATATTTTGCCCCAGGAAAAGACATTATTACCTAGAATTACAATTAAAATAGGAAAGAAATGCTATTGTTTGTAATAACAATAAAATAAATAGTAGCCCACTGATAATTCAGTATGTAACAGCTATTTGTTATATGTAAAAGGAGGGAAAAAAAATCTAATTAAAACACTGTTAACTAATGTTTGATTAAAAAAAAATTGAAATGACCTTGACAACTTATAAAATTTGTGTAATTAAAATTAATTCATATAATTTAGAAATACATGTGACTAAAATATGGTTAGACACTGAATATAATAGCCTAAGCAAGAGAAACAAAATTAACCCAAATGTGATAGCAAAACAAATTAAAGTAGCAGCAGAAGGGAAAAATAAAATAAAATAAATAATTATAAGAAATCAAAGCAAACTGAGTAGTAATGCAGAAATAGTTCAATATGTACCAGTTGCTATGATTTGTATGCAGAAGAAGAGAAAAAAAAAATATTCTAAGTAAAACACTGTTAGCTTATTTTAAACAAAATGACCTTACCAAGTTATAAAATTAGTGAAATTAAAAGGAAATAAAGTTACAGTTACATAGGTATCTATAACCTAAGCAATAGATACAATGTATGGGAGGCTACACTAAATTGTATCAAGATTAAAGTGTTTTATATCAAAAATAAGATAGCAAAAATAATTTAAAGCAGGAGAAGCAGAGGGAAAAGGAGGAGAAAAACAAAAACAAACAATTACTAATAATTTACTGTTATTAACATTATTCTCACTACCAGTACCAATACCATTAACACTACTACTTATAATAAAAATAATAATTACAAATAATAGTAAGACCCTCAACAATTACTAGTCAAAATAATTGGAGAGAAAAGAAGAAGGAAAAAAAAATAATAAAAAAAATAATAAAAATAAAATAAAAATAATGATAAAAAAAAAATAATACAAAAATAAAGTGAACAAAAAAAAATAAATAAGGAAGCTGTTTACTGCCTATGAATGAATATACTAAACTAAATGTAACCACATTAAATTCCAAGCTAATTAATTCTAAATTATTTCTAAATTATTTAATATTTTTACTAAAAGAAATAGCTAAAGCAATGGAAGTATAGTATTAAATGGAGGAAAACTGTAGTAATATTTTAAATTTTGATTGTTTAGCAGGGGGGGTCACATTAATCTAAACTTATATTTTAAGCAAAGCAAATAAATGATATGTATAACTGTATTGGAGCTTAAAACATTTTAAAGGTTGTTTCAAGTAGTTTCTATAGAACTTTTTGAAATGCTAATTTCAACTGTAGCTTGGTTCCAAGTATCTACTTTAAACACAGGATATATATAAAAAAATCAAATTGCTCCTAAAATGCAAATGTTTTACTTTTTGTTACTCAAAGGTTACACATTGTAAAAAAAAAAACCTAATTAAAAGCTGACTGCAATGTAACAATACCCACAAAAGGGCTGGAACCAAAAATGCTAATTTTAATTGTATCCTTGGTTTCAGCCTCTGCTCCAAACACAGGATATATAAAATAGTAAACAAGAAGCGTCTACCAATGGTTGTTTAAAATGCAATTTTTATTTATTTACTTTTTAACTTTTTTACCCAAACAAAGGTTACACACCTTTTTATTCAATACAAACTTAATTAAAAAAAAAAAAAAAAAATCTGAACCATCTGCTCACAATATTTTAACAATGTAATAAGAATTAAGAAAAACAAAGGAAATTGAAAAAGAGAGGGAAAATAAAATAAAAAATAAAGACATTAGAAAGTCTTAAATAACTTTTAACTTCTGTTTAAGCTTTTACATATACCCCAAGAGTTAAGCTATTTGTTTTCAAACAAAGTTTAAAAAAATAAATAAATAATGAAATAGATTATTAGAGTTTGTTATGCTTCAAACTGCTGATGGCTTAGCATATTCCCCAAGTTAAACTGTATTTTCCTAACTTTAAATTCTACACAATTTCCATACAATTTGAAACATTTGCTCACAAAAGTGAAAATTCAAACAAAACCAAATTTGAATTGTACTAGGCTATATATTTTTAAGTTCAAATCCCATGCAAATATGAGCAGACACAAATTCCAGAAAAAGTCAGAATAAAATTCAATATTTCAAAAAAACAAACCAAAAAAACAAAACAAAACAAAAACAATTAGTAGAAACTGAATGTTTGTGTATTTACAAAACCAAATCAAATATTTTCTTTTTTTTTTTTTTTTTTACTAAGAGACCACTTAGACTGTAGCTTTTTAATTCAGAATCAAATTCAACATGTAAAATAAAAATTAAATTACAAAAAAAAACACAATGGAAACTGGTTAAGTAATATTTAGTAGATACCACACTCTTGTAGCAAAAGTAGCCAAGAAGCCTGAAATATTCCTCAATTTATTAAACTATAAATTCCTATATAATTTAATCTTCCAAAAAAAATGATTTTACATGGAAAATGTCTACACTTCGTGATTGCCAAAATGTGGTGGTAATTAATACCAGAATATTAAACCAAAGGGGTTGTCCACTTTTTAAAATTATTTTATTGGAAGACAAATAATATAGGTATGAAGATTAACAATTATCTATAGGCTACAAAATATAAAACAAGTCTCAAGAAATACCAAGAGCTACAAACATAAAGATACAGTCCAAATTATATGGGGCAACTCTATTTTAAACAAACCCAGATTAAGCAATATTAACTAAACATAGTGAACAAGAGAATTTATCCCAAAGTAAAATGTATACGAATGCTAATATACTCAGCCAGTTCAGTCCTCCAATGCTCTCTCTCTCTCAGTTGCTTCCAGGAGGTGAGGAAGATAAAAAAGTGTGTATACTAACTGTTGGCTCCCATTGTATACTTAATTCATTTAAGGTGTGTCCTACCATACACCAATCAAAAGGCTATATGGGAGTGTCCTTCTTAGACAAAGACTAGGCCAGAGGCCTAGTCTATATTTTAAATTATGTTTGTAAATTAAAGAATTAACTACTTGAACACTCTAGGGATAAATTCTCTGGTTTTATGACACCACATTCCCCCACTTTAATTTCTCCTATGTTGCCCCGTTTTCTATTTATACCCATTAATACAGAAGAACCCAGTGGGAGCGAAAACCTTATAGGAAAAATTCAACCCACCGTCCCTCCGGAATAAATCCCTTGGCGACTTGAGCTCTTCTGTACTTTCCTAGGACTGTCAACTGCTAACCTAAATGTTATACAATTAATAATAAAAACTAACTATTACTCCTAACACAATCCAAACAAATTACTACAAGTCAGAAAAACAAATTATCAGAAGATAGAGAGAAATGTGGGTGCATGACGGTGGGTTTGGCAAAGCATACTTACCTGATGAGGGATGTGTATGTGATTGTGTGTGAATTTATGGGTAAACTTTATTAGAAGAGTATGCAGTCGTGCCTGAACAACAAGAATAACACTTAAATAAAGTCATTTTGGTTCCTTGCTTTCAGCTTCCTCTTCATCTTCTTTAGTATCACACAAAAATACAGTATCACAGCTGTTGTTATAACTTGGATAAACATAAGCATTAAGGAGAGAGTTCTCATTATCGGGTGTGTTTCTACATCAGTGAGTACTCCCCACCATGGATGGATAACTTCTTCTTTAGTTTTTTCAAGTTCATTATTTTGTTGCTCAAGCAAATTGCTGATGGGGCGTAGCTGCTGTTTAGTACGTTGTACTAGTTCATGTAACTGCAAAGTGAGCTTAGGAATAGGAGGAAAAAGCTTCAAAGTTCTGGTTTTATGACACCACAAGTATGAGTTTGGGGAATTAAATCTTTAAAATCCTTTCTACTGTCCCCATAATTATGTGCATAATTATGTAACATTAATTTGAAAAATAACTGGCCCTTTAATAAAGAAGACACAATTAAAACATTAGTAATTCCACCTGTTAAAAAAAGGTCCAACAATCAGTGTGACAATCACTTCCTCTCTCCCTCCTACACCATCTCACCACTAATTCAATACTCCATAGAGGAAGCAAGGATGTGTCACTCTGCTTGGTGTCCTTTTCAGTCCTTCCAAGAATAAAATTAAACAGTTATTCTAATATTAAAACAATTAATGAAAAGCACTAGTTGAAAAACGTATTAAACTAAATCCCCTTCCCTCTCCCAGCTCCATAAACTCTCTACCATCCCAGTTCCCTACTGACAATATCACTCTGCTTAGCTTCTGTTTAGGTCCTCTAGAGGTGTAGGCAGCTCTCCAAAAGTAAATACTTTTATCAAAAACACAAATTTAAAAAGTGCTTAACCCAAAAGAAGTTGTTACTAAAACAGCTTACGTCTTCCTCCATTCCGATGGTTTAATGAACAGTTCTATTAAAAACTTCTTTAGAAGCTCAAGTAAAGAGACCTGTTTATATAAAAATTAAAACATACAGTTACTATACAAACATATACAAGCTAAAAAAAGAGGTTAAGGAAATGTCCTACATGATTAGTAAGCTCTCAGGATCATTACCTATTTTCAACAATATAATTTTTTTTTTTTTAAAAAGTACTTGAAATTTGTATAAATTTTGATTTCAAAAGAGGAGTTTAAAATTATTTTATTCTTACCTGATAAATTTATTTATGTCATGGTGGTGAGAGTCCATGAGAAATCACATGTGGGATTATACTCCATTCCACTAGGAGGAGGCAAAAAATACTCCACATACCAACAGCTTTAATCCCATCCATTTCAGTGATTACCCCAGTCAAACATATGGCTAAGGAAGGAATGGAACAGAAAAGCGGAAAAGATCAGGGAAGGGAAAATTAAGTGTGAACTGCTGCCAAGTGAGCATAAAAATGGGCAGGTTTTGTGGACTCTCATCACCATGAAAGAAATTACGTTATTAGTAAGTGTTGAGAGTCCATGAGACATCACATCTGTGATCTAATACGCAAGCTGAGATAACCGTGAAAGCACGGAACATGAACTTAAGACACGAAAACTAAGGACCAGATACTTCTGCCTGGAGAACTTTCCTGCTAAAACCATAAGGGACAAAAAGCATCAAAATGATAAGATGTAGTAAAATAATGTATTTAATAATGTAATATTATTTATATTGTAGCTATCTTAGGGTTTATTTTATAGGTAAGTATTTAGTTTTAAACAGGAATTATTTAGGTAATGATAGGATTTTTATTTAGATTTATTTAGATTTATTTAAATTATATTTAAGTTAGGGGGTGTTAGGGTTAGACTTAGATTTAGGGGTTAATAACTTTAATATAGTGGCGGCGAAGTTGGGGGTGGCAGATTAGGGGTTAATAAGTGTAGGTAGGTGGCGGCGATGTTAGGGACGGAAGATTAGGGGTTAATAATATTTAATTAATGTTTGCGAGGCGGGAGTGTGGCGGTTTAGGGGTTAATATATTTATTTATGCTAGTGGCGGCGATGTCCAATTCGGCAAATTAGGGATTACATTTTTTTTATAGTGTTTACGATGCGGGAGGGCCTCGGTTTAGGGGTTAATAGGTAGTTTATGGGTGTTAGTGTACTTTTTAACACTTTAGTTAAGAGTTTTATGCTACAGCGGTTTAGTGTAAAACTCTTAACTACTGACTTTAAAATGCGGTATCAGTCTTGACAGGAGAGGGTCTACCGTTCACTTTTTGTCAGACTCGTAATACCGGCGCTATGCAAGTCCCATTGAAAAAAGAGGATACGCAATTTACGTAAGTGGATTTGCTGTATTTCAAAGTCTGGCCAAAAAAATTGAGCGTTACACCTGTACCTGCAAGACTCGTAATACCAGTGGGCGTTAAAAAGTAGCGTTGGGACGGGCCAATACTGCTTTTTAAGCCTAACGCAAAACTCGTAATCTAGCCGTATGTTTCTTATAATACCCACAATGCACACACTTGCTCACACATACACACATAGGAACAAACACGCTCTTTCTCACATGAACAAACTCACACTCTTCCTAACACACACACAAACTCACACTCACTCAAACTCACTCTTTCTGAAACTCACACTCTTGCTAACTCACACACAGACACAGGAACAATCTAACACTTTCTGACACACACAAAAAAAACACACTCTTGCTCACACACACATAAACAAACTAACACTTGCTCACACACAAACAGGAACAAACTAACACTTTCACACAAACACACTTTTGTTTACACACAAACACAGACACACACACAGGAACAAACTAACACTCTTTCTGACACACACAAATAAACTCTTGATCACACACACACTTGCTCACACACACATGAACAAATTAATACTCTTGCTCACAAACACACACACAAACAGGAACAAACTATCACTCTTGCTCACACACACACACACACATATACACACATGAACAAACTAACACTTTTTGACACACAAACACACTCTTGCTCACATACACACACTTGCTCACACACACATGGAATAAACTAACACTCTTGCTCAAACGCACACACACAAACAGAGGAATAAACTAACACTCTTGCTCACATACACACACACACACACAAACAAGCTAACACTCTTGCTCTCTCTCTCTCTCTCTCTCTCTCTTTCTCTCTCTCTCTCTCACTCACTCACTCTCACACACACACAGGAATAAACTAACACTTGATCACACACACACACACAGAAATAAACTAACACTCTTGTTCTCTCTTTCTGTCTCACACACAAACACACACACAGGAATAAACTAACACTATTGCTCTCACACACACACAGGAATGAACTAACAGCCTTTCTTTCTTTCTTTCTCTCTCTCTCTCTATCTCTCTCTCTCTCTCTCTCTCTCTCTCTCTCTCTCTCTTTCTCCCTTTCTCACCCTCACACACCCAGGAACAAACTTACACACATGCTTACAGTGACACACACATACATATAAAACCCACTTTAACATACATATAGAAACATTGACACTTATATGCTAGTTGCTGACACTCTACCCCCTACAGCATAACTCGACTTCATTCTGAGTATTAGCTGCCTCCTACACCTATTTTGCACATGAGTACCAGCTTGCTCCCTCACCGGTTCTGCACCTCCCTTCCCTCAGCAGCATTTAGAAGCACAAGCTGGGAGGAGAGAATGTTGCCTAGCAACTGACAGACAGCCACTCCATTTTCACAGCACAGGAACATCAGAATAAGGGAACAAGCAGACTGTGCTGAAACAGTACTGGACCATAATGCAGATGTGCCACAACTGGTACAGCTGAAATTTGAATTAAAATATATATTCATAGAAACATAGAATTTGACGGTAGATAAGAACCAAAAAGGCCCATCAAGTCTACCCATATTACATGTTACTTTTTTCCATAGGATAGCCTTATGCGTGTCCCAGGCATTTTTTTATTCCTTTACAGTCTTTTTGTTTACCACCTCAAATGGAAGTTTATTCCATGGCCTCTAGTTATCAAGCTCCGTATGTATCTGCCTTCGCCGGCCCCAATACGCTGGCCTAAGCTCGCCTACCATTGCCGCCGCGGACCTGAATACGTTCACCAAAGTTATCAAAAAAGCTGTCAAAAAGCCGCTCACCAAGTACGGGGCGATGAGCAGCGGACTGTGATCGTTATCATTCATCCGATCTCGCTGCTCTTCAACTTTTCTACAGCTTTATTGATAAGCTGTCACTAAGCACCCACACTAAACTATACTGTTATACCCCCTAAACCGCCGCTCCCGGAGCCCCCCGCAAATAAATAAAGTTATTAACCCCTAAACCGCGGCTCCTAGACCCTGCTGTAACTATAATAAATATATTAACCCCTAAACTTCCGCTCCCGGACCCCTCCACCACCTACATAATACCTATTAACCCCTATCCTGCCCCCCTATATTGCCGCCACCTATAATAAATTTATTAACCCCTATCCTGCTGATCCCGTACCCCGCCGCAACTAAATAAATTGTTTAACCCCTAAACCGCCGCTCCCGGACCCCGCCGCCAGCTTAATAATCTTATTAACCACTAAACCGCCGCTCCCGGACCCCACTGCCACATACATAATACCTATTAACCCCTATCCTGCCCCCCCTATACCGCCACCATCTATATTAAACTTATTAACCCCTAATTTGCCCCCCATACACCGTCAACACCTATAATAAATTTATTAACCCCTATCCTGCCTCCCCTATACCGCCGCCATCTATATTAAACTAATTAACCCCTAAACCTAAGTCTAACACTAACCCTAACACCCCCCTAACTTAAATATTATTTTAATAAATCTAAATAAAAATTACTCTTATTAACTAAATTAATCCTATTTAAAACTAAATACTTACCTATAAAATAAACCCTAATATAGCTACAATATAACTAATAATCATATTGTAGCTATTTTAGGATTTATATTTATTTTACAGGCAAATTTAAATTTATTTTAACTAGGTACAATAGCTATTAAATAGTTATTAACTATTTAATAGCTACCTAGATAAAATAAAAACAAATTTACCTGTAAAATAAAAACTAACCTAAGTTACAATTACACCTAACACTACACTATCATTAAATAAATTATTCCTATTTAAAACTAAATACTTACCTGTAAAATAAACCCTAAGGCCTAGATTTAGAGTTTGGCGTTAGCCGTGAAAACCAGCGTTAGAGGCTCCTAACGCTGGTTTTAGGCTACCGCCGGTATTTGGAGTCACTCAAAATAGGGTCTAACGCTCACTTTTCAGCCGCGACTTTTCCATACCGCAGATCCCCTTACGTCAATTGCGTATCCTATCTTTTCAATGGGATCTTTCTAACTCCGGTATTTAGAGTCGTTTCTGAAGTGAGCGTTAGACATCTAACGACAAAACTCCAGCCGCAGGAAAAAAGTCAGTAGTTAAGAGCTTTCTGGGCTAACGCCGGTTTATAAAGCTCTTAACTACTGTACTCTAAAGTACACTAACACCCATAAACTACCTATGTACCCCTAATCCGAGGTCCCCCCACATCGCCGACACTCGAATTAATTTTTGTAACCCCTAATCTGCCGACCGCCACCTACGTTATCCTTATGTACCCCTAATCTGCTGCCCCTAACACCGCCAACCCCTATATAATATTTATTAACCCCTAATCTGCCCCCCACAACGTCGCCTCCACCTGTATACACTTATTAACCCCTAATCTGCCGACCGCAAAGCGCCGCCACCTACGTTATCCTTATGTACCTCTAATCTGCTGCCCCTAACACCGCCGACCCCTATATTATATTTATTAACCCCTAATCTGCCCCCCACAACGTCGCCTCCACCTGCCTACACTTATTAACCCCTAATCTGCCGAGCGGACCTGAGCGCTACTATAATAAAGTTATTAACCCCTAATCCGCCTCACTAACCCTATAATAAATAGTATTAACCCCTAATCTGCCCTCCCTAACATCGCCGACACCTAACTTCAATTATTAACCCCTAATCTGCCGACCGGAGCTCACCGCTATTCTAATAAATGGATTAACCCCTAAAGCTAAGTCTAACCCTAACACTAACACCCCCCTAAGTTAAATATAATTTAAATCTAACAAAATTAATTAACTCTTATTAAATAAATTATTCCTATTTAAAGCTAAATACTTACCTGTAAAATAAATCCTAATATAGCTACAATATAAATTATAATTATATTGTAGCTATTTTAGGATTAATATTTATTTTACAGGTAACTTTGTATTTATTTTAACTAGGTACAATAGTTATTAAATAGTTATTAACTATTTAATAACTACCTAGCTAAAAGAAATACAAAATTACCTGTAAAATAAATCCTAACCTAAGTTACAATTAAACCTAACACTACGCTATCATTAAATTAATTAATTAAATTACTAGCCATTACCTACATTTAAATACAATTAAATAAACTAAACTAAATTACAAAAAAAACACTAAGTTACAGAAAATAAAAAAATATTACAAGAATTTTAAACTAATTACACCTAATCTAAGCCCCCTAATAAAATAAAAAAAACCAAAATAATAAAAGTCCCTACCCTATTCTACATTAAAAAGTAATCAGCTCTTTTACCAGCCCTTAAAGGGCTTTTTGCGGGGCATGCCCCAAAGTAATCAGCTCTTTTGCCTGTAAAAAAAAATACAACCCCCCCAACATTAAAATCCACCACCCAGATACCCCTACTCTAACCCACCCAAACCCCCCTTAAATAAACCTAACACTAACCCCCTGAAGATCTCACTACCTTGAGTCGTCTTCACCCAGCGGGGCCGAAGTCTTCATCCGATGGGGCAGAAGAGGACATCCAGACCGGCAGAAGTATTCATCCTATCCGGGCAGAAGAGGACATCCGGACCGGCAGACATCTTCATCCAAGCGGCATCTTCTATCTTCATCCATCCGACGAGGAGCGACTCCATCTTCAAGACCTACAGCGCGGAACATCCTTCTTCACCGATGACTACCCGATGAATTGAAGTTCAATCTGATTGGCTGATCGAATGAGCCAATTGGATTGAACTTCAATCTGATTGGCTGATAGCATCAGCCAATCAGATTTTTTCCTACCTTAATTCCGATTGGCTGATAGAATCCTATCAGCCAATTGGAATTCGAGGGACGCCATCTTGGATGACGTCACTTAAAGGAACCTTCATTCATCGGGTAGTCGTCGGTGAAGAAGGATGTTCCGCGCCGGAGGTCTTGAAAATGGAGCCGCTCCTCGTCGGATGGATGAAGATAGAAGATGCCGCTTGGATGAAGATGTCTGCCGGTCCGGATGTCCTCTTCTGCCCGGATAGGATGAAGACTTCTGCTGATCTGGATGTCCTCTTCTGCCCCATCGGATGAAGACTTCGGCCACGCTGGGTGAAGATGACTCAAGGTAGGGAGATCTTCAGGGGGTTAGTGTTAGGTTTATTTAAGGGGGGTTTGGGTGGGTTAGAGTAGGGGTATGTGGGTGGTGGGTTTTAATGTTGGGGGGTTGTATTTTTTTTACAGGCAAAAGAGCTGATTACTTTGGGGCATGCCCTGCAAAAAGCCCTTTTAAGGGCTGGTAAAAGAGCTGATTACTTTTTTTAATGTAGAATAGCTTATAGACTTTTATTTTTTTTTATTTTTTATTAGGGGGCTTAGATTAGGTGTAATTAGTTTAAAATTCTTGTAATATTTTTTTATTTTCTGTAATTTAGTGTTTTTTTTGTAATTTAGTTTAGTTTATTTAATTGTATTTAATTGTAGGTATTGGCTAGTAATTTATTTAATTAATTTAATGATAGTGTAGTGTTAGGTTTAATTGTAACTTAGGTTAGGATTTATTTTACAGGTACTTTTGTATTTCTTTTAGCTAGGTAGTTATTAAATAGTTAATAACTATTGTACCTAGTTAAAATAAATACAAAGTTACCTGTAAAATAAATATAAATCCTAAAATAGCTACAATGTAATTATTAATTACATTGTAGCTATCTAAGGGTTTATTTTACAGGTAAGTATTTAGTTTTAAATAGGAATAATTTATTTAAGTATACAGGGAGTGCAGAATTATTAGGCAAGTTGTATTTTTGAGGATTAATTTTATTATTGAACAACAACCATGTTCTCAATGAACCCAAAAAAACTCATTAATATCAAAGCTGAATAGTTTTGGAAGTAGTTTTTAGTTTGTTTTTAGTTATAGCTATTTTAGGGGGATATCTGTGTGTGCAGGTGACTATTACTGTGCATAATTATTAGGCAACTTAACAAAAAACAAATATATACCCTTTTCAATTATTTATTTTTACCAGTGAAACCAATATAACATCTCAACATTCACAAATATACATTTCTGACATTCAAAAACAAAGCAAAAACAAATCAATGACCAATATAGCCACCTTTCTTTGCAAGGACACTCAAAAGCCTGCCATCCATGGATTCTGTCAGTGTTTTGATCTGTTCACCATCAACATTGCGTGCAGCAGCAACCACAGCCTCCCAGACACTGTTCAGAGAGGTGTACTGTTTTCCCTCCTTGTAAATCTCACATTTGATGATGGACCACAGGTTCTCAATGGGGTTCAGATCAGGTGAACAAGGAGGCCATGTCATTAGATTTTCTTCTTTTATACCCTTTCTTGCCAGCCACCCTGTGGAGTACTTGGACGCGTGTGATGGAGCATTGTCCTGCATGAAAATCATGTTTTTCTTGAAGGATGCAGACTTCTTACTGTACCACTGCTGGAAGAAGGTGTCTTCCAGAAACTGGCAGTAGGACTGGGAGTTGAGCTTGACTCCATCCTCAACCCGAAAAGGCCCCACAAGCTCATCTTTGATGATACCAGCCCAAACCAGTACTCCACCTCCACCTTGCTGGCGTCTGAGTCGGACTGGAGCTCTCTGCCCTTTACCAATCCAGCCATGGGCCCATCCATCTGGCCCATCAAGACTCACTCTCATTTCATCAGTCCATAAAACCTTAGAAAAATCAGTCTTGAGATATTTCTTGGCCCAGTCTTGACATTTCAGCTTGTGTGTCTTGTTCAGTGGTGGTCGTCTTTCAGCCTTTCTTACCTTGGCCATGTCTCTGAGTATTGCACACCTTGTGCTTTTGGGCACTCCAGTGATGTTGCAGCTCTGAAATATGGCCAAACTGGTGGCAGGTGGCATCTTGGCAGCTGCACGCTTGACTTTTCTCAGTTCATGGGCAGTTATTTTGCGCCTTGGTTTTTCCACACGCTTCTTGCGACCCTGTTGACTATTTTGAATGAAACGCTTGATTGTTCGATGATCACGCTTCAGAAGCTTTGCAATTTTAAGAGTGCTGCATCCCTCTGCAAGATATCTCACTATTTTTGACTTTTCTGAGCCTGTCAAATCCTTCTTTTGACCCATTTTGCCAAAGGAAAGGAAGTTGCCTAATAATTATGCACACCTGATATAGGGTGTTGATGTCATTAGACCACACCCCTTCTCATTACAGAGATGCACATCACCTAATATGCTTAATTGGTAGTAGGCTTTCGAGCCTATACAGCTTGGAGTAAGACAACATGCATAAAGAGGATGATGTGGTCAAAATACTCATTTGCCTAATAATTCTGCACTCCCTGTAGTGTAGTGTTAGGTGTAATTGTAACTTAGGTTAGTTTTTATTTTACAGGTAAATTTGTCTTTATTTTATCTAGGTAGCTATTAAATAGTTAATAACTATTTAATAGCTATTGTACCTAGTTAAAATAAATTTAAATTTGCCTGTAAAATAAATATAAATCCTAAAATAGCTACAATATGATTATTAGTTATATTGTAGCTATATTAGGGTTTATTTTATAGGTAACATAGTAACATAGTAACATAGTAGATAAGGTTGAAAAAAGACTGAAGTCCATCGAGTTCAACCTATACAAATCTAAAATACTTACAAAAAGCTCCAGTTAAGCTTAAATAACCCCATTAAAATGTGACCCATTTAATACTAGCAATCATATCCATGAATTTTGTTTATATACAGAAATTTATCCAGACTATTTTTAAATGTATCTATGGTATTGGCATTCACTACCTCCTTTGGTAATGAGTTCCACAATTTTATTGCTCTTACAGTGAAAAAACGTTTCCGTTGCAGGAGATTAAATCTCCTTTCCTCCAACCTTAAATTATGACCTCTTGTCAGAACCAATTTTCTTGGAATAAAAAGAGCTTCTGCCATCTCTGTATATGGGCCTTGAATATATTTATATAAAGTAATCATGTCACCTCTCAAGCGCCTTTTTTCTAAAGAGAACAGACCCAGTTTGGCTAGCCTCTCCTCATAGGTTAATTTCTCCAATCCCCTTATTAGCTTTGTGGCCCTTCTCTGAACTTTTTCTAGTTCTGCAATATCTTTTTTAGCAATCGGTCCCCAGAACTGCACTCCAAACTCAAGGTGAGGTCTTACCAGGGCTTTATATAATGACAGAATTATGCTTTCCTCCCTTGAATCAATGCCTCTTTTAATACATGCTAGTATCTTATTAGCCTTTGAAGCCGCTGCCCTGCATTGTGCACTCATCTTTAGCTTGTTATCTATTACTACTCCCAAATCCCTTTCCTCCTGTGTTTGGCTAAGTCTTGTCCCATTTAAAAAATACATAGCCTGCTTATTTTTACTTCCAAAATGTAGAACCTTACATTTTTCCGTATTAAATCTCATTTTCCATTCACTTGCCCATAGTTCTAATTTTAGCAAATCCCTTTGCAAAGAGAGTTCATCCTGCTCTGACCTAATGACCTTACTTAACTTAGTATCATCTGCAAAAATAGAGATGTCGCTATTTAATCCTTGCTCCAAGTCATTTATAAAAATATTAAAAAGAACAGGGCCCAGTACTGATCCCTGGGGGACGCCACTGATTACCTTTGTCCAATCTGAGTATGATCCATTTACTGCTACTCGTTGCTCCCTATCTTTTATCCAGTTATTTATCCATGAGCTAACATTTTCAGCTATTCCCAGTCCCTTAATTTTGTGCATTAATCTCTCATGTGGCACTGTATCAAATGCCTTTGCAAAATCTAAGTATATCACATCAACTGATTCCCCTTTATCTATATTTTTACTTACTTCCTCGTAGAATCTAATTAGATTAGTTTGACATGATCTATTTCTCCTAAAGCCATGCTGATTAGAACTCATAATCTTGTTTACACGAATATGCTCATCAATATAATCCCTTATAATCCCTTCAAATATCTTCCCCACTATTGATGTCAGACTAACTGGTCTATAGCTTCCTGGATCATCCCTGCTTCCCTTTTTGAAGAGTGGCACCACATCAGCTTTACGCCAATCCTGGGGTACCATGCCTGAGGATAATGAGTCTTGAAAAATTAAGAGTAAAGGTTTGTCTATAAGTATTTAGTTTTAAATAGGAATAATTAATTTAATAAGAGTAATATTATTTAAGTTAGGGAGTGTTAGGGTTAGTTAGGGTTAGTGTTAGACTTAGGTTTAGGGGTTAATAATTTGATTATAGGTGGCGACGGTGTAGGGGGGGCAGATAAGCGGTTAACAAGTTTAATATAGATGGTGGCGGTATAGGGGGGCAGGATAGGGGTTAATAGGTATTATGTATGTGGCGGCGTGGTCCGGGAGCGGCGGTTTAGTGGTTAATAAGTTTATTAGAGTGGCGGTGGGCTCCGGGAGCGGCGGTTTAGGGGTTAACATGTTTATTAGAGTGGCAGTGGGCTACGGGAGCGGCAGTTTAGGGGTTAACATGTTTATTAGAGTGGCAGTGGGCTACGGGAGCGGCAGTTTAGGGGTTAACATGTTTAATATTGGTGGCGGCGGTGTAGGGGGGCAGATTAGGGGTGTTTAGACTCGGGGTACATGTTAGGGTGTTAGGTGCAGACATCTCCCATAGGAATCAATGGGATGTCGGGCAGCAGCGAACATGAACTTTCGCTATGGTCAGACTCCCATTGATTCCTATGGGATCCACCGCCTCCAGGGCGGCGGATTGAAAAACAGGTACGCTGGGCCAGAAAAGTGCCGAGCGTACCTGCTAGTCATTTGATAACTTTCGAAGGTAGTCAGATTGTGCCGAACTTGCGTTCGGATCATCTGGAGTGATGTAAGAATCGATTTGTGTCACTATATTCTACTTATGCCGGTGTGTAGGGCTTGATAACTTAGGCGAATCAGCCTCGCCACAAATACGCTGCGGAATTCCAGCGTATTTGAGGTTGACGGCTTGATAACTAGAGGCCCATGAATCCACCACCCTTTCTGTAAAAACATGCTTCTTCAAATTTCTCCTCAATCTGCTACCCTTTAACTTTAGATTGAGACCCCTTGTTTTGGCATTTATTTTTTGTGAAAAATGCTTTCAGCTTCCATTTTATTAAGTCCCTTCATATATTTGAAAGTTTCTATCATGTCACCTCTTTCTCTTCTATCCTCAAAACTATACATATTTAGATCATAGAGTCTTTCTTTATATGTTTTATATTTTAGACCATGTACCATTTTAGTAGACCTCCTTTGGACAGCTTCTAGTTTATTTATATCTTTCTGAAGCTATGGTTTCCAGAACTGTACACAATATTCCAGATTTGGCCTAACTAATGATCTGTAAAGTGGCATAAGAATCTTGCTATTTCTGCTACTAAAACCTCTTCAAATGCAACCAAGTATTCGACTGGCCTTGCTGGCTGCACTGCTGCATTGTGTACCACATTTTAAATAATCTGAAATAATAATTCCCAAGTCCCTTTCTTCTTTAGTCAGTAATGTATCATTGAGACTATAATTGGCCTTTGGGTTTTTTGGATCCTATATGCATAATTTTGCTCTTGGTATTATTAAATTTGAGATCACATTTATTTCACCAGTCCTCTAGTGTTTTATTATCACTGTTCATTTGATCAACCCCTCTTGGAACATCTACCCTGTTACAAATTTTTGTATCATCAGCAAACAAGCAAACCTTCCCCTTAAGCCCACTTCCATTATCACTTATGAACATGTTAAACAAAACAGGCCCAAGAACTGACCCTTGGAGAACACCACTAGTAACTGACGTCTCATTTGAATGTACTCCATTAATTGAAACCCTCTGTCATCTACCTTTAAGCCAGCATTCTACCCACTTAACAATCTTAGCATCTATTCCAAGGCAATACATTTTGTGAATAAGTTTGTTGTATATATATATATATATATATATATATATATATATATATATATATATATATATATATATATATATAAAGTTTGCCAGTCATCGAGATCTCTGTATCTTTGCCATCACTGGCCCTAATAATATAAATTACAGTGGCCCAGAGCAATTGCTGTGTACTTGCAAAGTCCGGGGGAGGGGGATCGAGTGCCTTCCTTGCCCTCCCCTCCGGATGCCCATGTCTCTATAGGTTCTTCAAAGTGATGAACTAGTCAAGTATGGGTGTGCAATCAAAGAATGTCCTCTAATGCCCCTTTCTGCTTAAGGTAAAAAATGCAGATAGTGATTAACGCTTGCTCCTGTCTTATTATATGTTATCTGCAGTGCCACAAGACAATGCTAAGTTTGGGGCATTAACTGTTTATTCAAACATTTCACAGGGGCTAAACCTTTGCAAGGATAAATATATAGGGCTGTATTACAAGTGGCACGCTAACTGCACTCAAGTTAAAATATTAGCGCGGCCAGATTTGTATTACAAGTTAAAAGTAAAAAGTTAGCATACAAGTGAAATAGTCAGGCATGTTAGCTTCAGGACTTCAGATATCGAGACTACGCTAACTTCTTCTACTCATAGACTTCTATGGGGTGCGCAACAAAAAAAAATGTATTTATACACTGCACTAAAGCCGAAGGTGTATTAAGAATACTTTACATTCTTATGTTCTTCACATATAAGAAAATGTTCTTTTTATTTTTAAATATATATTTCTCAATATATCTGTATATATTTTTTTAAATATACAGTATATCTATACCTATATATCTATATGAATATATATATATATATATATATATGTATATACACATGTGCATATACTATAGAAATATCTATTTAAAAATTAAAAGAATATTTTTTTCTAAGTAAAGAACAACACATAAAAACATATTAAAATTGATTAAACATTATGAGGGATATGTATCAAAGTGTCAACTATATTGCATTCGCAGGTGTCAATACGCTCGCCAAACATTGCCAAACATTGCAGCCATGGATCTGAATACAATATCCATATTTATAAATAAAGCCATCAAAAACATGCGCACCAAGTATGGGGGCGATGAGCATTGGACTGTTGTTAACTAACAGTCATCCATGACGCTGCTATTCGTGTTTTTCTCAACTTTAAACTCCATACACCAGATGGAAAGTCTGAGCAGGCAAGTGTTAGCCAACACCACAGAGCTCCTTGTCGAGAAGGCTACAAGTTCGGGGAGAGAAAAAATGCTGAGGGCGAACTCTGTATAAACAGACGGAAAGTCTAAACAGGCAAGTGACAGCATATATCACAGGGTTCCGCACTAAGAGGGATATCAGCTCTAATAAACGTCTCCATTAGTGGTAACCAGAGAATATCCACTATAAATACCATACTCCTGGTAGACACCGACTCATTATTACAGGGAAAGCTGAAAGTTTCTACCAGAACGATCCACTTACAGTTCTTGAAGTCCCGCTTGAAGGATCCATCCAGCCGGCAAAGTCATCATCCATGCGGCAAGAAATGTTCATCCAGGCGGCATCTTCTATCTTCATCCAGCCAGCAAAGTCCTCATCCAGGCGGCAAGAAGTCTTAATCCAGGCAGCATCTTCTATTTTCATCCATCCGGCGAAGTCCTCATCCAGGCGGCAAGAAGTCTTTATTCAGACGGATGAAGACTTCTTTCTAGAATGAAGACTTCTTCATTCTATTGGCTGTTCCAATCAGTCAATAGAATGAGAGCTCAAATCCTTTTGGCTGATTGGAACAGCCAATAGAATGAGAGCTGCTCAAATCCTATTGGCTGATTTGAACAGTCAATAGGATTTTAGCAGCACTAATTCCTATTGGCTGATTGAAATCTTTCAGACATTAGGAATGCAAGGGATGCCATCTTTGATGGCGTCACTTGCATTGAAGTTCCAGTGTATGGTGGCGAACGTATGAAGAAGATGCTCCGCACCGGATGTCTTCAGGATGGACCTGCTCCGTGCCGGATGGATGAAGATAGAAGATGCTGTCTGGATGAAGACTTCTTGCAGCCTGGATGAGGACTTCATTCGCTGGATGAAGATCGAAGAGGCCGCCTGGATGAAGACTTCTTACCGCATGGATGATGACTTCGCAGGCTGGATGGATACTTCAAGCGGGACTTCAAGAACTGTAAGTGGATCGTCGGTGGTTAGTTTAAGGGTTTTTGGGTGGGTTTTATTTTTAGATTAGGGTCTGGGCAATGTAAAAGAGCTAAATGCCCTTTTAAGGGCAATGCCCATACAAATGCCATTTACAGGGCAATTGGTAGCTTAGGCTTTTTTTAGAGTTAGGGTTTTTATTTGAGGGGGTTGGTTGGTTGGTGGGTTTTACTGTTGGGGGGGTTGCTTTTTTTTACAGGTAAAAGAGCTGATATCTTTGGGGCAATGCCCCACAAAAGGCCATTTTAAGGGCCATTGGTAGTTTATTGTAGGCTAGGGGTTTTTTTTATTTGGGGGGGACTTTTTATTTTGATAGGGCTATTAGATTAGGTGTAAAAATTTGTTTTATTTTTGATAATTTGGTGTGTTATTTTTCTTAACTTAGTGTTTTGTTTTTTTTGTACTTTAGGACTTTGTAACTTAATTGTAGATTTAAATAATTTTAGTAGGGTTAGGTTTTTTAATATGCAATTTATTTTATTTAATTGGTAGTTTAATGTAATTTTAGTATAATAGTTAGGGTAGTTTAATTAATAGTTACTTGAATTGCCAATTACCACAATTAGGGTACATTCCTTTACCTTTACAAAAGAAGACTATTACAATGTAACTATGATACTACTAAAATAGGAAAGCACTTTTGCCCTATTTAACACAATATAATCACCCACTTATGATAAGTGGTTCTTACCTTAAAATCATCACTTCTTTTAACTGACAGTGACATAATTTTTTATGTACACCCAGTTCATGTATATTGCAAACATGTATCTAGAATCACCTTGCTTCTATATTTTACTCGTATCACACTTGATACCACTGTGGAATATAATTTTTCACTACTTTCAACATACTATTCAGTAGAAGAGTTCTTATTTTGCACAATTTTATTTATCACTAGCTACTTATTTGATTTAGAATTTTCATAACAATGTTTCACCTTCTATTTGTTTATTATCTGTTTTTTTCACACATTATTATAAGTTTTCACTCCCCATTCTGTTCTTCCATTCACATTTCTATTATGTACTATACTCTTTCATAGAAATTTAATACCTTTATGCATATGATAACATCCTTAGTAATTATTTACACTCATAATTACTATAACCATCTATTTCAGATAGATTTTATGTTCCCCAATATTGATTGACAAGATTACTTTTAGATATGAATTTTACATATATATAACTGTTACATCCTCAGTACTAAATCATGATCATTCCATTTAAAGTGCAAATAGCATAATATGTTACTAATTCTCTGTATTCTGGGTATAAACCATATCTGCATATCACATTTAACTTTATTATAGGTCTAATAGATTTTAGAACTGGCAATATAAGTGATATTTCGGATTACATGTCCTTAATCATGCTATACATACATCACTTCCTCTTCCACCTTATATACCCAATAGGGCACACCCACTTTAAAATAATTAACCCTCTATATTCCACAACAATACTAACTTTTACAACGGCATATGTAAATATCTTAACAATTTTAGTTAAAAAGTAATATATACACAATAACATTTTATTCTCTTTTACAAATGAAAGAAGAATAAGCAATACACAGTTATTTGGAGAGATCATTATATATCAAATAAATATTTTTATTTCTATTTTTATGCACAAGGGTATCTTTTGTATGCAAAATAACCATCCTTGGATAAAGGATTCTCAAGGAAATAACCATCATTTATTAACTTTGATTTATATATAAGCCTCAAATTATAAGTACCTTCTTTCTATAAGAATACTGACAGATCATTATCCTTACCCATTGGTGCTAATGAATTTAAACTAAATATCAAAAATGCCTCCCTTTGTTTAAGATACCGCTCTCTATTGCCCCCCCCCACCCCCGTCTGAAGGGGGAAATATGTTCTATTATTTGGAATCTAAGTTGACTGACTCCATGCTGGGTCTCTAGAAAATGGGTAGCTACTGGTGACTTTAGGTTTTTTCTCCTCATACTTGACTTGTGTTCAGTTATCATGTCCCCTAACTCTACAGGTTGTTTCACCAAAATAAATAAGCCCACATGGGCATTTAAGAAGATATATAACAAAGTCGGTGTTACAAGTTAAAAAATCTTTGTTCCAAATTTTTTTGCCAGATTGGGGATGTACACAATTTGGCCCTTTTATCATGTTATTGCAATGTGAACATCCTAAACATTGGTAACAACCCCTATTTTTCTGTTATGTAGCTTTGCTTATTCTTTTTGGCAGTGCCAATATCAGCTTTAACTAAAGTATCTCTCAAATTAACCCCTCTTTTATAGGCTGGCATTGGGAAGTCTTGGAATTCTTGTATATTCGGATTACAATTCTTTAATACATACCAATGTTTACGAATAATCCTTTGAATTTAGATACTTAATTAATTATACTTAGTAACAAACACTAGCCTATCTTTACTTTTCTCCTTAGTTTTTATCTGTAATTTTAACAAATTATCCCTGTGAATATCCAAGATGTTACTAATCCCTTTCTCAATAAGTTCTCTGTCATATCCTCTGTCCAAATGGATTTATATATAGGCCTCAAATTATATATATATAAATCAAAGTTAATAAATGATGGTTATTTCCTTGAGAATCCTAAATCCAAGGATGGTTATTTTGCATAAAAAAATATACCCTTGTGTATAAAAATAGAAATAAAAATATTTATTTGATATATAATGATCTCTCCAAATAACTGTGCATTGCTTATTCTTCTTTCATTTGTAAAAGAGAATAAAATGTTATTGTGTATATATTACTTTTTAACTAAAATTGATAAGATATTTACATATGCTGTTGTAAAAGTTAGTATTGTTGTGAAATATAGAGGGTTAATTATTTTTAAGTGGGTGTGTCCTATTGGATATATAAGGTGGAAGAGGAAGTGATGTATGTATAGCATGATTAAGGACATGTAATCCGAAATATCACTTATATTGCCAGTTCTAAAATCTATTAGACCTATAATAAAGTTAAATGTGATATGCAGATATGGTTTATATATGTAGTCTGAAACGTCGCTGCTTCAGTTGTGCTTATGCTGCAATAAAGAACTCTCTTTTGCTCTTTCCCCTCTCTTTTTGCTCCCTCTCTCCCCCCTCTCTTTTGCTTTCTCCCCCTCTCTTTTGCTCTCCCCCCTCTCTTTTACGCTCTGTCCCCCCTCTCTTTTGCGCTCTCTCCCCCTCTCTTTTGCTCTCTCTCCCCGCTCTCTTTTACGCTCTCTCCCCCCTCTCTTTTGCGCTCTCTCTCTCCCCTCCTCTTTTGCACTCTCTCTCCCCCTCTCTTTTGTGCTCTCTCCCCCCTCTCTTTTGCGCTCTCTCTCTCCCCTCCTCTTTTGTGCTCTCTCTCTCCCCTTCTCTTTTGCGCTGTCTCTCTCTCCATCTCTTTTTCTCTCTCTCCCCCTCTCTTTTGCGCTCTCTATCCCCCTCTCTTTTGTGCTCTCTCTCTCCCCCCCTCTCTTTTGCGCTCTCTCCCCTTCTCTTTTGCGCTCTCTCCCCCTCTCTTTTGCGCTCTCTCTCTCCCCTCTCTTTTGAACTTTCTCTCTTCCCCCTCTCTCTCTCCCCCTCTCTTTTGCACTCTCTCTCTCCCCCTCTCTTTTGCGCTCTCTCTCTCCCCCTCTCTTTTGCACTCTCTCCCCCCTCTCTTTTGCACTGTCTCCCACCTCTCTTTTGCTCTCTCTCTCCTTCCCTCTATTTTTCTCTCTCTCCTCCTCTCTTTTGCTCTCTCTCTTTCCCCCTCTTATTTTCTCTCTCCCCCTCTCTTTTGCTCTCTCTCTTCCCTCTATTTTGCTCATTCCCGTCTCATTTGCTCTTTCCCCTCTATTTTGCTCTCTCTCCCCCTCTCTTGCTCTTTCCCATCTATTTTGTTCCCTCCCCCTCTCTTTCTATCTCTTTCCCCTTCTCTTTCTAGCTCTCTAACTTCTATCCCTCTTGTGCGCGCGACCGCACCTGGCCACAGCCAGCCACGCCCCATCACGCCCACGTCACGCCGCTCACACCCGGCCACGCCCACTTTCACCCACACCTGCTGTTCAGGTAGGGACTCTAAGGCCAGGTGTGTTTGTCCTCGCGTGCAGTCTCTACTGCGCATGACAGCTTCGGACAAACACACTTGGCCTTTTATTATATAGGATTAGAACGCATCTCCGTTTCATACATAACCACACAGTCCAATGTGGATAGTCAACATCTTTGTTCCTTACAATACCAGAATATTTTATTGTTGGTGGTACTGCCACATCTAATATAAAACAGCATAACAGTAATAGCACTCACACCTGCTACTTAACATATATACTAATATATTAGTATCAGATGCTATAAAATTACAAGTATTAGAATGTTTCTCTGTTCCTTATATAACCACATAGTCCAATATAGACAGTAAAACTCCCATGTTCTTTATAATAACAGGTTGTAATTAAATGTTGGTGGGACAGACACATCCAATATAATACGGCATCATAGTAATTGCACTTAAACCTGCTATTTAGCATATATACTATTATTATACTATTACTAGAACGCATCACCGCTCCATACATAACCTCACTGCCCAATATGGACAGTAAACCTCTATGTTCCTTATAATACCAGGCTTTAATCAATTATTGGTGCAGTGGTACAACCACATCTAATATAAATGATATAACAGTCACAGTATCCAAACCTGTAAATTAGCATATATACTATTATATCTGTATTAGATGCTATTAAATTACAAGTGGAATACTATTCCAGTTTGAAAACATCTGGCCATATACACCTTCTATATCTTGATAGTAGACAGTGAAAAATACTCGTATGTGACCGCTCATATTTAAACGCTGGAGAATAAGGACATATTTGTCTCTATATAATTTAATCTGTTGTGTATATTTAGGTAAATTACTATTATTAATTAGTCTAATAGGTATTTTTTTAGCACTGTATATCATCAGTCAACAAACTCTATTGAGATCCTGTATTAGATGCTATTAAATTACAAGTGGAATACTATTCCAGTTTGAAAACATCTGGCCATATACACCTTCTATATCTTGATAGTAGACAGTGAAACATGCTCGTATGTGACCGCTCATATTTAAACGCTGGAGAATAAGGACATATTTGTCTCTATATAATTTAATCTGTTGTGTATATTTAGGTAAATTACTATTATTAATTAGTCTAATAGGTATTTTTTTATCACTGTATATCATCAGTCAACAAACTCTATTGAGATCCTGATCGCTTTTAGTTGCGGCAGTACATACTCAATTAGTGTTTTTATTGGGGTTTCTTATTATTTTACTACATACTTAATAAAAGTTAGACTTTAATTCAACCTTCTTGTTCTTGTGTTTTGGTAAATACACATTATTGTCCATTATGCCCATCTAGTGTAGTTGAGTGCTATTACGTACACACTTGTTGTAATGTTACTGTGACATTACTAATTCCTTGTTAGGTTAATTAATAGTTTAAAATTAGTGTCTTTTAATTCTACAGGTAAGTTTTATTTTATTTGAGGATAGGGATGTTGTAATTTTTATTTAAAGTTATGGGGTTGTTAGGTTTAGCGGTTAATAGCTTAATTTAGTTTTTTGCGATGTGAGGGGCTGACGATTTAGGGGTTAATAGGTTTAGTTAGTGGTGGTGATGTGGGAGGCCAGAGGTTTAGGGGTTAATAAGTTTATTTAGGTTGCAACGGGGTCGAGAAGCGGCAAAATAGGGGTTAATAACATTATGTAGGTGGTGGTGATGTTGGGGCGGTGGATTAGGGGTGTTCAGACTCGGGGGTTTATGTTAGGGTGTTAGGTGTAAAAAGAACTTTTTTCTACCATAGAAATCAATGGGGTATGCTTCATTCTCTTGCAGCATCGAACATAAGCTTTCGGTGCTTTCATACTCTCATTGATTTCTATGGCATCCGCGGCCTCAAGGGTGGCGGTTTGAAAACCAGGAATGCTGCATCCGAATAGCCGCGAGCGTACCTGTTAAAAGTTTGATAAATGGGAAAAAGTGTCAAATAGAGCCGAACGTATATTCGGAACGGAACGTAAGCATCGATCTGCGTCGGATTGAGACCGGCTGATCGTATGTTACATCACAAATTTCAACATTTGCCGGTCTTGAGGCTTTGATAACTAGGTCGGATCAATCTCGCAACAATTACGATGCGGAATTCCGGCGTATTTGTGGTTGACACTTTGATAGATAGGCCCCTATATTACATGTTTTGTGTTTATGTGTATGTTTGTGTGCACTTACATAATTACACATATAAAGACATATATACACCTATATAGATAAGTATACATACACACATACACATATATACACATTGGAGCACTTTGCAATGAAACACCTTGCCATATACCATATCCCTTTTAAAACCTTTATTTTTATATTAAAAAGTGTATATATGAGTGTATATCGTTTATTTTAATATATTTTTTATGTGTTTTGTGGATCTGTTTAAAACCCTTACACTTTACTTCAGGTCCGAAATTTAGCTAAATATTCAAACGCAGTTTCGGCTTGTGCTTGATCGCAACCCTGTACCTTTTAATTTGTAATACCAGCTATGTAGCATGGTCGTTATATCCACTGAAAGTAAAAGTTGTGTTAGAGCGACGTCGTCCATGCTAACCCTTCTCTGGTAAATCGGATTTACCATGGACTTGTAATATCAAGTTGAATACTAATGTTAGCATGGTCCAGCGATATTGCTTATCGCGACCTGCGATGTCATTACTGCGCCACTTGTAATATTGGCCAATAGTAATTTAGGCTGACTAATGGAAAATTTGCAAGCTCTGAAATGTTAGAAGGTTTATTTTTTAAATTCGACTTTAAGTATGAAAAATTACAATGTATATTTATCACTTTAATATTAAATACAAACATAAATCATCTATATTATGCCTGAAAGAAAAAAAAGAGCTTCTGCAGGCTTAAGTCCATCATTGTAGTTGCTGGTATCTCATTACAGTTTTCAGTTCATATAAGTTGTAATGTATTCATTTCCTTTTTTAACTAGGCTTTTTAAAGGGACATAAATGCCCTGGACATGGAAAGTAGTTTTGAATTGTTTAAAATGAAATGCTTTGCCCAGTGGAGGCTTCTCTATATGAGCACATGAACACATGAACCCTCTGAACCCCAGCAAAAAAAAAAGAGAGAGAGAGAGAGAAAGAAATAATAATAAAAAATAACAAATAAAAAAAAAACATTTTGGCTAAATAAATATAATTTTTTCTATAAGGGGGGGGGGGTAGGCTCTACTGCAGTTTTGATTTTTGTGCCATTTTGTAATAGTTCTATCTATCGCACCACAAGTGAGATAGATTTCTGAATAGGCAAAAAGCCCTTTGCACTTTTTGTTAAGTTCCCTGCTGCTCCACCCATTGCATAGACCATATCTTTGCTAATCGCACAGCTTTCAGTGTGCAATGGGCCAATCCTAGGGTAGAGCAGCAAGGGGAGCACTTTCCTTTTTTGTTAATTTTTTAAATTAGTTTAGCTGTGGTAGTAGTTAGTAGGATTAAACTAGTATTCAGTTTCACTAGTCTATTTCGGTAGTGACTTTAAGGGTTTGCATTGCTTTTTCTTGCTAATATTCACATTAGAATTCTCATCTAGTGCTTAGAAGATAATTAACAGGCTAAGAAAACGCAAGGTACTGTTAGGATTTAGCATAGCCATTTAGTATTGCGTGGGGTCAGATGGCAATCTCAAGCTTTGCAGATGGTGAATTTGTGAGAAAAAAGTAAAACATGAATCGGAAAAGGCTAATTCCCTAGAGCCTTGCATGTATTGTCAGTATATTTCTAAAAATCTTAGCAGTATTCTCCAAACAATGTGTGAGTATATGGCAGGGAATATATTTAACAATCTTTCTTTAGACTGAACCCACAATCAATATACTTCTACTAAGACAATAAAATTAATATAAATATCTGAATTATTTATTATTAGTAAATAACTATGAACATGTTGATACATAAATATTTGTGAGAATTAGAATATGAGTCGACACTATATGCGTTTAAAACCGTTCAAATAGGCTATGCAACATTCATAAAAATCTATCTTATTCACAGTAAAAGTTCACCCTGTTAGTACAATGAGATTCTAAGATCTTTAACAGCTAAATACCCAAGCAATACAATTCTAACAGCGCTAATTTAAACAATAGGACAGTCTATACTTTTTTTACCAAGCTCATAAAAGTTTACCTTTAAAGCTAGCCTGATTTACAATATCCTTTCATTCAAAATTAACACAATGAGACTAAAATATCACAGCTACTAATATCCAGCAATACAATTCTAATTAGGGTACTAAAGTACATATATTCTTACAGTGGACAAATGCTTTAAATGAATTCCTTAGCATACAAAAATAAACTTTTAACACTACGCAGGCTTATGAAATACTAACTTGAAATACAAACTGCTTCTTTAAATCTGCTTAACTACAATTTGACTATGATATTATCAATAACCTTTGTTTAAAATATAAAAGTTAGAAATCATACTTCACCAGTCTGAACCAAATTGTAATTCAATATTTTCCAAATATCTTAGATCTCCTCATTTGAAGGAAAAGTTATTTTGCATAGATCAGGGTTAGTATTTCAGCTCCTTACTTGAATGACTGTGTCCCAAGTATGCTCGCCAGTTATCAGTCACCAGGGTAAGCAATCACCAAAAACTCTCCCCTCTTACATTTAACCTTCCTGTTTTATAATCATTAGAGATCTGGTTTGGTTACGCCCACATAGAAACCTTGTCTCGGATTGGCCCTTTGAAATTTCATTTTTAAAACAGCCAAAAAGCCTTCTAGCAATAATTTAACCAACATTTCTAGCATTTAAAATATTTCTTTAAAATGGGTAATAACTGTCATAATTTCCTTACATTATTAAGTTATATGTTTATATGTATTGTATTATATTACATTGTTTTATTCTGATCAATTTGACATGAAACATCAATATTTTATATTAAAACAATTTATATTGCTAACTATTCAAGATTAATGGCATTAATATATCTGTTATATATGTATTCACACAATTACAGCATGTTTTACATTTATAAAAAGAAGAAAAAACAGAAGCGCCACATGGCCCAATATTGTTTGGTCCAATTTTGTAGATTTTAAGATGAGATACAAACTCACATTTAGAAGAGCACCTCAATTAGTGCTATAGGGGCAGTCTGGGATCTATTCGGTCACCCAGAAGACCAACTTCATGCACTGGATCTGATGTCTATGTGGACAGAGAAAAGACACAAGTGCCTATATGGCCTAGTATTGTTGGTACAAGTGGACAAACTCAGATAATGATAAGAGTGGTACTCACAATGTATAAAGCACCTCTTTTGATGCTATGGGAGCATGAAGGGATCAATTTGGTCACCCAACAGACTTATGGCAAGGCATCCAGAAAAGAAGTACTGGTTCACAGGATCCCAAGATGGTCAGAGTGATGAATATCCTCAGACAAAAAGGCAATAAAAATCCCAAAAAGAGGGAGCAGCAAGTGTTCAAATACTAAAACTGACTTTATTTAAAATAAATATAATAACAGGCAACGCGTTTCTCAGCCAATGGCTGTTTCATCAGGCTTCATAAAATTGTTTACTGAACACTTGCTGATATCTAGCAAGTGTTCAGTAAACAATTTTATGAAGCCTGATGAAACAGCCATTGGCTGAGAAACGCGTTGCCTGTTATTATATTTATTTTAAATAAAGTCAGTTTTAGTATTTGAACACTTGCTGCTCCCTCTTTTTGGGATTTTTATTGCCTTTTTGTCTGAGGATATTCATCACTCTGACCATCTTGGGATCCTGTGAACCAGTACTTCTTTTCTGGATGCCTTGCCATAAGTCTGTTGGGTGACCAAATTGATCCCTTCATGCTCCCATAGCATCAAAAGAGGTGCTTTATACATTGTGAGTACCACTCTTATCATTATCTGAGTTTGTCCACTTGTACCAACAATACTAGGCCATATAGGCACTTGTGTCTTTTCTCTGTCCACATAGACATCAGATCCAGTGCATGAAGTTGGTCTTCTGGGTGACCGAATAGATCCCAGACTGCCCCTATAGCACTAATTGAGGTGCTCTTCTAAATGTGAGTTTGTATCTCATCTTAAAATCTACAAAATTGGACCAAACAATATTGGGCCATGTGGCGCTTCTGTTTTTTCTTCTTTTTATAGATTGTTGTTCCTGGATCCTGGCCTGGATCTTCACAGATAGCTGCCATTTTTCCTCTCCAGAGACTTTTTAATACAATTCTATTGCCTCTTCATTGTCCACTAAAGGCATTGTTACACACTTATAACTTTTAACCAATTGTTATATTCCTTTACTGTATAACTTTATTATTTTCATCATTGTATATTTGTTTTTGAGATATATTTATATATTTGTGGTTTATTTTGTTATGTGTATATGGATGTATATACATGCTTATAGGTGTGTATATATATATATATATACAAATAGATGTTTATTATAAACTTCACCAGTGTTATTAGTTTGAGACTGATAGCCATTCACAACTGACACCACTAGTAATTATTATTTTACATTCACTTATTCACTATACCTTTTTTATTATAACTCCTGACACATTAGAAGACTGAGTTCTCACTGTTATTATCTATCACCTAGTATTTGTAATAGGGCGCCCCCTCACTTCTTTTGATGTTTTACATTTCTAACAAATTCTGCATGCATGAATTATAGTATAGAGACACAGCGGTTATTATTCCATGCAGACAATCTTGTATTTGGTATCTTTTAGCCCCACCTGGAACACAGAAAACAACATGTTATATATCATCCAAACATGGGACTATCACAATTGCTATTTAATCTATACAGATTTAAATCTATCTCCCAGATATATATTCAATATAGTCTGGGGCATATATTTGATATGTTTATCTGCAAAATTATCAATGTAGTTATTATTCAATACAGCAATTATTTATTACTATAGTATGTTTTTGTTCCATATATATACATATATGGGTTATTTGAATTATTTCAAACACACATGAACTATTGGCATTGTTCTTTTTCAAAATGTATTTCATTTTACTTAAAATCTAAATACAGTTGTTTTGAAATTACAATGTAAGCCATGTGCTTTCTCTGTGTTATCCTAACCCAGACTCAATGTCTAACATTATGTATATTTCAGTGTCAGCAGTTACATAGCATGAGTCACTTAACAAACTCGTGCTAATTGTCAGTTCTTTTGAAAGATGTTTTCAGTTTCAAATATACACAGACGGACCGGCTACATCTTGGGCAGGAAGTCCCTATGTGAGCTTGTATCCTGATCTAGGCATCAGAATGCTGTCATTTTACAATGGTTCCCAAGAGTATAATTGAAAACATGTGTTCTTGCCATGTTTTTATTGTCCCACTTACATAGCATGGTGTCAATTTGCAACTGAAAGTAAATGGTCAAAGTTTTCACAAAGCATGTTACTTTCTTACAAAATATGTCGCCTGAGTCAGACTCTTGAGGGGTAAGAGATTTTTTCTCACAATTCCATGCAGTCATGCATATGGTTCCTTGTAATTGCTGTTAAAGTTAAACAAACCAAATGTTTATTGTTTTCACTTGGATGCCCTCTTCACTTTTGCACACTGAATGTGGGAGGATGGGACAGGAGTCCCAAGTTAAGAATGAATTGAATCATCCTCCACTGACCAGTCAAACACGTGATCAAAAATATGTATATACATTTATTAATCTTAAAATATATGATTAAAATATATATTTATTAACCTTACATATACCTTGACATAAATCCCCCTTCCAATTTAAATAGATATAGGACACATGTATTTAAATTGGCTTAAAGTCAATGGTATTTGGTGAGGATGTTGACCGTACACATCATAGACAGTTTTCTATGTAGAAAGTCTGTCATTTTTGAGCCTTCACGTTCATCAGCTAGGCATCTTTAAACTACAGTATATCTTTAGTGCATCTGGGGATATGGCACTTCATTCTCCCTCTATTACTTGTAGTTGGGACCTGGGATGACATGCCCGCAATTGATTGATATGGCCCCATTTATCTATGAAACTTTCATTTTTGGGGATCCGTATTTTATAGGCCACTGGAGATATTTTGTCAGTAATGACAAAAGGACCTTTCCATGAGGGAAGAAATTTCTTCTCCCTAACCTGATCTCTTCCAAAGTTATAAAGATAAACTTTATCATTTATTTTATATTCCTTTTTGGACGTTTTGAGGTCATAATAGGTTTTATTGGCAGTTGCGGCTCTTTCTAAATTCCTTTGAGCAAATGCAAAGGCATATTGCAGATGCTTTCTTAGGTTCTCCACATATTGATGTGTATTGGCAGCGTTTATCAAGTTTTGGTCTGATGTACAAAAACAGGAGAAAATGACAGCGCTACACTGAATCAGGTGGGGCACCCGTAGAACTTCCCCTTTAAAAAAATAATCAAAAAGTAAAAACGGGGTGTATCTAATATCTGTTTCTCAGAAGACACACAACCACTCCCCTATAGTATAAACATATGGGACATAAATACAATCACCGATGTACACAACAGATATGTGAAAATACAACAGTCCCAAAATAAAACAGTCCCAAAACCGTAGCTGGTTTAAGTCACACAAAAAGCATATAGACTGATTGTAGCAGGATTGGTGTGTTAACTTAGCTGAACCAGATGGAGGCAAAGTTTTTTCAGTAAATGTGCATACACGGCAAATCCGACGTGGTAATGTCCAGTTGGTCTGATGGAATATATGCTGAAGGATCCTTACAGGAGCAGCTGATGAATCACGGAACTCCAGCTATGTGTATCCCGTTGCAGCAAGCTGTATAAGAAATGACAAGAAGAAAACAGTGCATCCACGAATCACAGCAGCGTTTATTCAGGTAAATGACACACACAGAAAATTGCACACTTACAAGATGACAGTAATGTATGAGCTTTAATGCCCTCTGGCTAGTTGTCTTTCGCCTGTAGCAAATCTCAGCGGGAACACCTCAGACGCCGACCAGCAGCACCAAGAGACCCACTTCCTGTCACATACGGCAGGTGCCAAAGAGAAACTCAAAAGAGCAGCAGTCCTAAACACTTTGATGGTAGGAGTTAGTTACCCTACGCGTTTCCTCTGCACACGGGCAGACTTCTTCAGGGGTATATGAAAGTCTGATGTACGGTACAGCAGATGCTGAGGTAGAACCATTCTTCTACCAGTCATCAGTTCAAAAGGTGACATCTTGGTAGCACTACTTAGAGTTGCTCTTAATACCATTAGGACTAGAGGTAGTTTACATCCCAGTCTTTACCTGTTTCACTCACAAACTTTTTGAGGATTTTAACAATGGACTGTTTGTAACGCTCTACACCACCACTTGAGGCAGCTGTATATGCAATATGGAGCTTTCTTTTAACCCCTAGTATTTTCCATATTTTGGTCATCACTTCGCTAGTGAAGTGGGTTCCCCGATCTGATTCGATTCTTTGAGGCAAACCAAATCTGGAAAATACTTGGTTGATGAGCAATGCTGTGCATGTTTCAGCACTATTGTTAGGTGCACTGATGCACTCTACCCATTTAGTGAAAAGGCATGTCACTGTTAGCCTGTATTTGTTACCTCTTGATGACCTTATCACGGGACCAATTAAATCAATTTGTATATCTGACCATGGCATTACCATCCCCCTTTTCTGCAATGGCGCTCTATGCTTTGGCGCAGTGGGTTGGAACTGTGGACAGATTAGACACCCTTGACAGTAGTTTTGAACATCTTTCAACATGTGTGGCCAAAAAGCATAATCATGCAATATTTCATACGTGAGTTTGGCACCACAACGACCAGATGTGGGAGCATCATGGGCATGTTGAAGCATTAGACCTCTGAACTTGGTGGGCACTACCCATTGCTGAATGCCAGTTTTGGAGGTCCTAATTAACAAACCATCCTGTAACTTGAATTGTGATCTGGACTTTATTAAGATTCTAAGATCTTCTTTGTCAATACAGTAATCTTTTGATATGGGGTTGCTTTCTGGATCTTCTATGTGTTTATAGAAGATGCCTACAATGGGGTCTTCTTTTTGACTAGCGCTCAGGTCCTCACTAGGAGAATCCTGACTCCATTGTACCAGGTTAGGTTCACTCTGTTGTTTTGTCTGGTTCCTGGTAATGGCTTCTATCTGAATTTCATCCATTAAGTGGTCAATATTAAGGAGTTCTCCAGTTATGGACCCTTGTTTGGCTAATGAATCCGCAAGATCATTGCCTTCCTTATCTGGGCCTAGAACCCTGGAATGATCCTTGGTCTTTTTCCAGTGTATGGTTAAATCATTGGATACCACCAGATTATCAATCTCACAGAACAACTTGCCATGCTTGACTGGTTTGTTATTGCTTTTCTGCATGCCATTTCTTTTCCAAGTTGGCAGGTATTCAACAAAACTGTCACACACATAATTTGAGTCAGTTATGATCACAAATTCATGAATACCATGTTCAATAGCCATTTCAATGGTTTTGAAAACAGCAGTTAGTTCTGCAACTTGACTGGATCTTGGTCCAATGTTGAAACCTACAGATATATTTGACAATCCATTTGTCCAAGTTTTACCAATGCCAGTGACTAATCTGCGCTCATTATCAATAGTGGCATGGTAAGAACAACCATCAACATATACCCAAGCTAATGTTTGACAATGGTCCTCATTGTACATTTTATATGGGGAAAGCAATTGTTCCTCCAGAAAATCATCTTCTGATAATTCTTCCCCAGGATCTCTAGCAGTACAGTCGTGGAGCTCAGCAAGCCCCTGTGCGACTGGATTCTTTTTATTCCGCTTGTAGCGAATTTCTAATGGCCAGCCTTGTAAGGAAAGAGTCCACGCTGTTATGCAGCTATTTGACAAATTCCCATCTCTTATTCACTCACTTTGCAAATATAGCAAAGGCTGGTGGGCCGTTTCTACAATAATTTTCTCGCCCTGTATATAGCTGCGGAAATTTTGTAGAGCCCATACAGTAGATAAGAGGGCTTTTTAACAATCGCTAAACTTTATTTCTACTGGGGATAGATTTTTGCTCGCATAAGCAATGGCTTTGTTTAAATTATCATGCTTTTGGTATAAAACAGCACTCATGCTTACATCTGTGTACCCTGTTTCTAAGTAGAAAGGTTTACCACCTTCAGGGTATGCTAAGCAAGGTGCTTGTGTGAGATTTCTCTTCAGCTCTTTGATGGCTGTCTCTTGAGACTCACTCCAGTGCCATTTCACATCCTTCTTTAGAAGAAGTTGTAGTGGTTTAGCTAACTCTGCATAATTATCAATGAATTTGCGAGAATAATTTGTCATACCCAGGAATGATCTCAATTCCTTTAAGTTAGTTGGGTTTTTAGAATTTACTATAGCTTCAACCTTTATCTTCTGAGGATTTAGCCCTTCAGAAGTAACTTCATGTCCCAAGAAGTTTACACGAGTGCGGCACCATTGAGCTTTTTGTAGGGATAATTTGACACCTGCCCTTTTAAGTTGGCTGAGGACGTGTTTAAGCTCTGCAATGTGTTTTTCAAAATCTGTGCTTTTGATTAAAACATCATCAACATAAGATAAGGTCCCCCTTTCCAGTGCATCAGGCATAGCCTTATGCATGAATACAGCAAATTCATGTCCAGAATTTATGTATCCAAATGGAAGTCTCTGGAATGCATATTGGACCTTTTGGAAAGAAAATGCCAGCTTATATTGGTCCTCTTCATGTACCTTTATGGTCCAATATCCCTGTGCACAATCAATGGCAGTGAATATATTGGATCCTTGCATCTGTGCTAGGCATTGGTCAATATATGGCACAGGCCAGCCAGACATGTACACTCGTTTGTTTAGCTGCCTTAAGTCAGCACACAAACTCCATTGCCCATTGGGCTTAAGGACACCTAAAATAGGATTGTTGTAAGAGCTGTGCACCTGTCTGATAATACCTCTTTCTTCCAAGTTCCTTATGATTTCTGCAAGAGAATCATATGAGGCTAAATGAAGTCTGTATTGTTTAACAAAGACAGGTGGTGCATTTGGATCTGTTTGTATCCTTGCAATGTGCAAGTCTGTAGTACCACAGTCATAAGAATCCCTAGCGAAAATATCCTTGTACTCCAACAGGAGTTCTCGCAGCAGTTGGCGTTCATCATCGCTGGAACAGCCATTAGCTAAGGATATTTGCTCTTCGACTATTTGTTGAAATCCTGGAAAGATTTCAGGCTGTCCTATTTCATAGGCTTCTTCCAACCTAGAGGTGAGATCCCCTTGATTATAGTTTACATTGCCCCCATGACTCTGGGAATTGGGGTAATCTTGCTGTTTGATTGGCTGATCAAACACTAGAGAGGCTTCTTCAATTTTACAGATGCCTTCCTCTGAGCTGAAGGGATACATAGACTGAATATTAAATAGACCCTCTGGCATAGATGCAAAGGATTGTTCTATTAATTGTTCGTCAGTTAAGTATCCTTCAGCCCAATTACATTATTCTGGAATCCAAAAGTCTAATAACTTGATTCCAGTGCATATCCTATGGTAGTTCCCTTGGATAATGTTATATCCTGTGGGGTCATGTTATGCACAATAATATGTATTGGAACAGTTCCAATATTCACCATAGGAGTGTAGGTTACTGTGACACCCAGATTTTGTATTCTATGGGAGAGGCAAATTAGTGTTTCAGAAGTTTTTAATTTCTGACCTCTCTTTACCTGTAATGGTAAAAGGAATGTATCAGTCCCGGCAGGAATTACAACATCACTAGGCACCTGCATATTCACAGCATATGGCAATTTCTGGTTTGATTTCAGGGCTGCACTTTCATCCTGAAATACTTCAGGGTCCCCCTTTAACATACTCCAGAGGCAAGAGTTAATCAGATCTATTTGTATGGCATATCTATGTAAGATATCATTGACAATATATATTTGATTATGGGGAGTATTTAAAACTAAAAACAGGTGCTAGGACTTATTTCCTATAGAGATAGATAATAAGCACTTAGCTGTGATGTTATAGCTTTCAGACCTGTTATCCAGGTCGTTGACACAGTGGTCTTGGGGAGAAAGATATTTAATCACTTTAGGTTCAGCTATCTGCGCTAAGAAGCCTTTGCTTATATAGCTAGCTTCCTGTTTAAAGTTCAGTTTAGCATACTTGGTTTTCCCAAGGTCATGCATTTGTATAGGGTATCCTCTTTAACTCGCTCAATTCCTGCGAGGTATTAAGCGTGGCCTTCCCCCTTAGGGATTCTATGATCCCCCTTGTGGAGAGATATGGTTAATACATCGCCATCTAAGGAAATATTCGCTATATTTTCCAGGCAAAATTTTAAAAGTATTACCATCCGAGCCACTTAAAGAAGTCTGATCATCTATCTGTAAAATAGTGATTTTAGGTACAGAGTTATTCCTGAAATGAATCTCCACAGCATCTGGTCTCTCCTCCACCACGTGACAGCTATGTCGGGTGAGAGATATACCAGATTTTTCATAATTGATAGGCCTTTTAACTTGTGACCAAATTACATTATTTATGCAATCAATTATGGTGCTTAATCGCTTCAGGAGATCACTACCAATAATTAAACGATCAGTTGGCAGATCCACTATAATGACAGGGTGTCTTATGAACCTGTTCCCCAATTTAAATTTTAACCAGGCCGTACCGTAGACTTTTAGAGAATCACCCCCAACTCCTATCAGAGAACCGTCAAATTCTTTTATTTTAGGTTTGTGGGGTGTTAGCTCATTTAGCTGTGTGTAGTACCTGTAGGATAAAATTGTTGCCTGAGACCCAGTATCGACTAATCCCATGATAGGGTTGGAGACTGAATCTTGTAGTTCAGCCAATACATAATATCTCCCTGCAGTTTCTACCATTTCACACTAAAATTGGCATTCTCATACATCTGTGGGCTTCGCCACGTGTTACCTGAATTCGCCACGTTTTCCCGTGCAGAGGAAGCTTCATACCTACCGCCCTCCTCCATGACAGGGTCGGCTGGATTCTTGTGTACTGCATCTGTGGAAATAAGGTTAAGAGAGTGCTGCAAAGGAAGAGATTTGTTAATTTTTCCCGGATGAGGTTGCATGTCATCACGGCTAAATCGTCCGTTTCCGGTCTGTGGGGAGAGAACATGATTAGTATCATTGATATTTATTATTACATTTTGTACATCTATCCCCTCCCTTTCAGGTGATACCGCAGTGTTTATGACTGTGCCTGTGGTCCACTGCTGACCACTGGCTGTACCCCTAAACAAGTATTGTTCGGTTGTTGAGCCGTAAGTTTTTGACTCATATTAGCGACTTGTTCGCTCAATCGAATTAGCTGGGTACTAAGCTGATCTTCTTGATTGTACAAGTTACCCCTACTCCTGGGCCTATCTCTTGATGCCCCATAATAATGATTCTTGGACCATTGGTTCCCCTCATAATTAGAGCTGCTATTTCTATCCTGGCGTGGTTGCCCCTGGGGTTCAATTTGTTCTACATTATTATTTTGGGGAGAATTATTTACTTGGGGTGTCTGGTTATCCTGAGAATACCTTCGCCGTCTATTGAATCTACCTGTGCGGGGGTACCCATTATTCTGCGGGTATTCTCTTTGGGCATAATTATTCGCCTGAGTATGTCCCCTGCTTTGGCTATAGTCTCTCTGTGCTTCATCCCGTGTCGGTGGAGGGGTAGAGTTAAACCTCTGTGGGGATGCCCCGTTTTCTCTGGCCACTTCCGCATAGGTTTTCTTTTTAGACTCCAAATTTAGGGGGTCAGGTGAAACCCTAGTTTCGGCCACTATTTTAGGATTGGGCTTTTTCTCCCTTTTATCCCCCTGTTCACTGGACTGCTGAATAGAATATAATTTCATACTCTCTTTGCTCAGCCATTCCAATGAACAGTTCTCCTCAAAATCTCTAGCTAAGTTGATTTTGATGGGTGTGAGTAGAGCTTCAAAAAATATATTCACAAACTCTGAACCTTCAAATATGGGATCATCTTCAGCCATGCTGTACGCATTCTTCAATACAGAAAGGAACTTGATTGGACTTTGATTCACACTACATTTTAAACCATATACAGCTATTCTTGCTGAAGTTTTAGTGCGATGTTGTCCGAATTCTTTTCTGCATTGTCGTTTTGTTTCACTCCAGGAATGAATATTCATATCCTTTAGTGAAGCAAAGAATTTGGGATGTTTACTTTCAAATACCCAGGGTAGAAATTCAATTTTTTACTGCTCATTTGTAACACTCATTATAGATAAAAGCATTTTCAAAAGCCTCTAAATGGTCAATTATGGAAGTGGCCCCCCATTTAGAAAATGGGCGTACTGTATTCTTTAGGAATTTAATTATTGTGAGGTTGTCATACACTTTATTTGGTACATCACTGGATCTTACTGGGGACTTATTGTTTGAGCTAGAGTGCCTTTCATCTGAGGCGTAATAATTTTCTGGTCCCACAGAGTTACGTAATTGCCTAGGGGAAAAATTTACCTCTGGGCCTGAATTAGGGCTATAGTTTGGGTATCTTTGTCTATCCTCCCGCCTGGTATCTTGAAACTCATTTCTGTCCCAGTCCTTATAACTGCTAATTTGTCTCTGTAATTTATTTATTGCCTGCTTGTATGCTTTTTCAGCCTCATGATATCTAGCTTGTAAAGTTTTATTTTCATCTTGGCACTTTTCATATTCTTCTTCGAAAGCTTTAAAATCAGCCACTAATTCCTGATTATATTTATCTAAGTCAGAAGCCTTTTGGCTAGCATGGAAAACCTCTGTCTTTGCCTGAATAAAGGCATCTTGAAATTCTCGTAATGAATCATTTTCATCCCTTAGCTGCCCTAATTGTTCTGCCCTGCCATTTGGTTAGACATCTCACAACTCAAATACATTAGGATCGGCCAAGTTTCGAAAATTAATTCATCACGCCCCCTAAGTTCCGTGCATTTATTAAATTGCAGTAACATTTGGTATAATTCCCCATCTTCAAACCACATATCTTTAACTAAGTCTTTGGCCTTATCTTTACACCCATTAATATACATGGAGACATCGTCCCCAATGTCAAGTCTATTCATGATGTTGTTTATGGCTTCTAATTTGAGCATTTTTTTCTGAACCACTTCATGCATTTCATGGACGGAGTATTTTGGGGAGGGCACAATCTCATCTTGTACAGAAACGCTAGCATTACTTTTTGCTGAAGACATCGTTATGCTAGTGTTGTACTAATAAGATAAAAATGCTAATACAATTTTGACCAATAAAAGAGAGGGAAAAAAAATTGATATCTTCAAAATATCAATATCAACTTTGAAATATGACAAAATTAATATTTTTCACCAATTCTGAAATATGAAAAATTAATATTTTTATGAACTTTGAAATATGAAAAATTAATATTTTTATGAACTTTGAAATATGAAAAAATAATATTTTTAATTAATTTTTAAATATGAAAAATTAATATTTTCATTCATTTTTTAAAAAAATAATTTTTAAGAATATTTCAAAATAGTAATATTAATCTTGAACACAAAAATCAATATTTCAATTTTCAAAAAAAAACTTCTATATTTTCAAAATATCAATTCGAAATATGAAAATGTTTCTCTCTTCTATAATAATTTATATTTACCACAAATATACCATATCAACATGATAATTATTTATAATATCTCATGCAAGTGCCTCCATACAATATATCAGTATATTTATAAGAAATCTCAGCAGTGCCTCCAAATAATATGTCAGTATATTTATAAAAATCTTAGCAGTATTCTCCAAACAATGTGTGAGTATATGGCAGGGAATATATTTAACAATCTTTCTTTAGACTGAACCCACAATCAATATACTTCTACTAAGACAACAAAATTAATATAAATATCTGAATTATTTATTATTAGTAAATAACTATGAACATGTTGATACATAAATATTTGTGAGAATTAGAATATGAGTCGACACTATATGCGTTTAAAACCGTTCAAATAGGCTATGCAACATTCATAAAAATCTATCTTATTCACAGTAAAAGTTCACCCTGTTAGTACAATGAGATTCTAAGATCTTTAACAGCTAAATTCCCAAGCAATACAATTCTAACAGCGCTAATTTAAACAATAGGACAGTCTATACTTTTTACCAAGCTCATAAAAGTTTACCTTTAAAGCTAGCCTGATTTACAATATCCTTTCATTCAAAATTAACACAATGAGACTAAAATATCACAGCTACTAATATCCAGCAATACAATTCTAATTAGGGTACTAAAGTACATATATTCTTACAGTGGACAAATGCTTTAAATGAATTCCTTAGCATACAAAAATAAACTTTTAACACTACACAGGCTTATGAAATACTAACTTGAAATACAAACTGCTTCTTTAAATCTGCTTAACTACAATTTGACTATGAGATTATCAATAACCTTTGTTTAAAATATTAAAGTTAGAAATCATACATCACCAGTCTGAACCAAATTGTAATTCAATATTTTCCAAATATCTTAGATCTCCTCATTTGAAGGAAAAGTTATTTTGCATAGATCAGGGTTAGTATTTCAGCTCCTTGCTTGAATGACTGTGTCCCAAGTATGCTCGCCAGTTATCAGTCACCAGGGTAAGCAATCACCAAAAACTCTCCCCTCTTACATTTAACCTTCCTGTTTTATAATCATTAGAGATCTGGTTTGGTTACGCCCACACGGAAACCTTGTCTCAGATTGGCCCTTTGAAATTTCATTTTTAAAACAGCCAAAAAGCCTTCTGGCTGTAGTTCTCGCATTGCAACACCGGGGGGCAGTATGACAATACATACAGATTCACATTTAACCAACATTTCTAGCATTTAAAATATTTCTTTAAAATGGGTAATAACTGTCATAATTTCCTTACATTATTAAGTTATATGTTTATATGTATTGTATTATATTACATTTTTTTATTCTGATCAATTTGACATGAAACATCAATATTTTATATTAAAACAATTTATATTGCTAACTATTCAAGATTAATGGCATTAATATATTTGTTATATATGTATTCACACAATTACAGCATGTTTTACATTTCTAACAAATTTTGCATGCATGAATTATTATATGTCTGGGAAGTATAGAGACGCAGCGGTTATTATTCCATACAGACGATCTTGTATTTGGTATCTTTTAGCCCCATCTGGAACACAGAAAACAACATGTTATATATCATCCAAACATGGGACTATCGCAATTGCTATTTAATCTATACAGATTTAAATCAATCTCCCAGATATATATTCAATATAGTCTGGGGCATATATTTGATATGTTTATCTGCAAAATTATCAATGTAGTTATTATTCAATACAGCAATTATTTATTTAATATAGTATGCTTCTGTTCCATATATATACATATATGGGTTATTTTAATTATTTCAAACAAACATGAACTATTGGTATTGTTCTTTTTCAAAATGTATTTAATTTTACTTAAAATCTAAATACAGTTGTTTTGAAATCACAATGTAAGCCATGTGCTTTCTCTGTGTTATCCTAACCCAGACGCAATTTCTAACATTATGTATATTTCAGTGTCAGCAGTTACATAGCATGAGTCACTTAACAAACTTGTGCTAATTGTCAGTTCTTTTGAAAGATGTTTTCAGTTTCAAATATACACAGACGGACTGGCTACATCTTGGGCAGGAAGTCCCTATGTGAGCTTGTGTCCTGATCTAGGCATCAGAATGCTGTCTTTTAACAATGGTTCCCAAGAGTATAATTTAAAACGTGTTCCTGCCAAGTTTTTATTGTCCCACTTACATAACATGGTGTCAATTTGCATCTGAAAGTAAATGGTCAAAGTTTTCACAAAGCATGTTACTTTCTTACAAAATATGTCGCCTGAGTCAGACTCTTGAGGGGTAAGAGATTTTATCTCACAATTCCATGCAGTCATGCATATGGTTCCTTGTAATTGCTGATAAAGTTAAACAAACCAAATGTTTATTGTTTTCACTTGGATGCCCTCTTCACTTTTGCACACTGAATGTGGGAGGATGGGACAGGAGTCCCAAGTTAAGAATGAATTGAATCATCCTCCACTGACCAGTCAAACACGTGATCAAAAATATGTATATACATTTATTAATCTTAAAATATATGATTAAAATATATATTTATTAACCTTACATATACCTTGACAGTATATACTCGGCATTATTAGCTGAACATATTACAAATAGAAGTGCTTGCACCCGTTACCATAAAAATGATTACAGCTTGTAATGTAACCATTGAAAAATAACACAGACAAGTGTATTTCGATAACTTGAGATCATTCAGTAAGACGTCTTTATTTTCACCACTAAAATGCCATAAATCAATGTTTAATGATAGGCTGTCAATTCTTGCATTCAGCCTTTTGTTCTCAATTCTTTTATTGCTGATCAGAACTTTAAATACTATTAATAGAATTTACCAGATCAAAAATAAAAAAGGGGGGAAAAAAGTATGTTTTAAGGTTTCTACATTTCATTTTTTTATTTTGACAACCCTGGAATACGTCTAACAGACGAGTAGCAGGTCTGTTCTGCTGGCCTGTGTGAGACAAGATGTCTGCAGCAGTCTGTGCTGTGAGTTAGCTTATGATCACGATCAGCTGTTCTCTGTACTACAGCATTCAGTTGTAAACAGCATTTGATTTATTTCTATTCCACCACAGCACTTAAGTTCGGTGCCCATGGTGGAATATAAATAAATCAAATGCTGTTTACAACTAAATGTTGTAGTACAAAGAACAGTGTCACAGCTTTCTCCACCAATCACACAGCATTCCTTACCAAGACCAAGCTATCTGGTGTAACCTAGCAATGTCCAGAACATTGAGGAGCATTCTCCTCACTTCATCCAATCAGTGACTAGATCCATGAGAACATTCGTAATGTTTCCGGTATATGTCAGAGTGGTCCAATTAACAGCTTAATGCTTGTGACATCCAGTGACAGTCTAAAGAACTTTTCTAGGTTTCTAGAAGTCTATGAAGTGTGCTACACTTGTCAATCATCGTGAAGGAAGGTGCGTGACTTCGGCTTACTCTGCAGAAAACTACTTTACTATCTGAACTGTCTCGTTTATTTCAGATGTTTTGTTGTTGTAACATGTTATATTCTAATGCCAGAAAAGTGAACTAACTGACCTATAAACACTGTATTGCAACTGTTGTGTTTACTCACTAAGATTATAGATATACTATATTATAAGTAGACTACATTCATTTATAAATAACCTCTGCAGCCTACACGACTCACATAGTAATGTGATCTCTCTCTCACTGAATCTGTCTGTTCCATATGTTTCTTCTGTTTTGCTCCTCTCTTCATTTCTGTCTTTTCATCTCCTCACTCTGCCCCTCTAGTTTCCTCTTTCTCTCTCTCCACACCCTAATGATTGCCCCCTTTCCTTCTTTTGGCTCTGACCTGGAACTTGTAATTGTCAGAGACTAGTAGGGTTAGAACTCGGTATGGAATAATTAAGTCTATGGATGACTATGGCTGAGACTAAGCATTCTTCCTTTCAAGATCACCAGGGATTCAAATACTTCTCAAAGTGTCCAAAGTCAAAGGAACCCTGATATTTAAGTGGTTTCTTTTCTAGGAGGCAGGTCACATCTTTATCTCTCTCTTTTATCTTTCTACCTCTCTTTCCCCCTTTCTTACACCCTCTCTCTCTTTCCTCATCTCTCCCCTCTCTTTTCCCCTCTCTTCCCCCTTCTCTCTCTCTTTCCCTCTCTCTCTCCCTCTCTTTCCCCCTCTCTTCCCCCTCACTCACCCTCTCTCTATATTTCCCCTCTCTCTCTCTCTGCCTCTCTTTCCCCCTCTCTCTCCCTCTCTCCCCCCCCCCCCTCTCTCTCTCTTTCTCTCTCTCTTTCCCCCTCTCTCTCCCTCTCTTTTTCCCCTCTTTCCCTCTCTTTACCCCCCTCTCTCTCCCTCTCTTTTCCCCTCTCTCTATCTTTCCATCCTCTCTCTCCCTCTCTTCCCCCTCTCTCTCCCTCTCTTTCCCCCTCTCTCTCTCTTCCTCTATTTCCACCCTCTCTCTCTCCCTCTCTTTCCCCCTCTCTTCCCCCTCACTCACCCTCTCTCTATATTTCCCCTCTCTATCTGCCTCTCTTTCCCCTCTCTCTCCCTCTCTTCCCCCCCCCCCTCTCTCTCTCTCTCCCTCTCTCTCTCTCTCTCTCTCTCTCTTTCTCTCTCTCTTTCCCCCTCTCTCTCCCTCTCTTTTCCCCTCTTTCCCTCTCTTTACCCCCTCTCTCTCCCTCTCTTTCCCCCTCTCTCTATCTTTCCATCCTCTCTCTCCCTCTCTTCCCTCTCTCTCTCTCCCTCTCTTTCCCCCTCTCTCTCTCTTCCTCTATTTCCACCCTCTCTCTCTCCCTCTCTTTCCCCCTCTCTCTCCCTCTCTTTCCCCCTCTCTCTCTCTTTACCCCTCACTTTCTCTCTCTCTCCCTTTCTTTCCCCCTCTCCCCCCTCTCTCCATCTATTTCCCCCCTCTCTCCCTCACTTTCCCCCTCTCTCTCTCCCTCTCTTTCCCTTCTCTCTCCCTCTCTTCTCCCTCACTCTCTCTCCCTTTCCCTCTCTCTCTACCTCTTTCCCCCTCTCTTCCCCCCTTTCTCCCTCTCTTTCCCCCTCACTCTCTCCCTCTCTCCCCCCTCTCTCTCCCCCTCTCCCCCCCCTCTCTTAATGTTCACAATTTATCTATTGTGTACTCCCATTTGAATAACACACAAGCTACCACCGGCTTTGCCTGAATTATGTATGTTTAATTTTGTGTCTCATTAAGGTCTTATTCTATTGCCTATAGAAGTGCATATTTTGTGTGAGATATGGCACTAAAGATGATTTACAGGTAGCATAAAACATGACTAAACATGCCGGAAAAAGGCAAAAGTAAAGTACATAGGACCTATTTATTAGCATTTACATAGTAGAGATTACTTGAAGGGACATGAAACCCAAAATATTTTTTCATGATTCAGATGGATTACACATTTTTAAACAACTTTCCAATTTTGCTTCATTCTCTTGGTATATTTTATTATAGAGTCAGCATTGCACACCTGAGAGCTAGCTGAACACATTTGTAAGCCAATGAAAATGGGCATATAAGTTCAGCCACTAATCAGCAGCTATATTAACTGATGTTATTACTTTTAACATCCTGAACTACAATGTTGTGTGTTATAAGGTTTCCCTCCTATTGCATGTGTAGAAAACAAACAAAAACAAAGGGTTAAAGCAGTTAGGATTACAAACCCCAATGTGTTAAATTGTTTCTAAATGCTACACCATTTTTTTAAAATAGAATAATTATTTTTTATGATCATCATCGATTTATTTTCTATGCAGAAGCCTTTATACATTTGTTGAAACAATAATGGCAGTTTCATTTTTAATATCTTTATTGTAAACTCATTTAGATAATTGTATTTTGCTTTCGGGTCTTTTTATTTATTTATGCTCTGTTTACTGAAGTATTACCTCAGAAATAGCCCTGCCGTTCACTGAAATAGTAAATTAGGTAGAAGCAATATGTTAACAATACACTTTATATTTTTTAGTAACGGTAATGAGTCTTTTGAATTGGTTAAGAACTGTACAGCACATTATTTGTCAGTCTCTATTAAATGTTACTGAGATATCAAATCATATCTGTTTAAGTATTTAAAAGGACAGTCTAGTCAAAAGTAAACTTTCATGATTCAGATAGGGCATTTTTAACCCTTTGAGTGCTAAGCACTTTCCCACCTGGGTGCTAAGATTTTTTAATGTTTTTTTTTATTTTTTGAACAATTATTTTTTTAACTTTGTTTTTACACTGTTGGAACTGTTAGGCGATTACCTTTCCAATGGTGGGTCTTGGAGGTCTGTAGCTGCTTAGATGCCTGAGATACAGGCTTCTAAGCAGCATGCCCCCTGCTCCTATACTTAACATTGTTAAGTATAAATAAAGTTGCACGGTGATGTCATCACGTTATTATGCGTGACGTCACCACGCAAAACGTGAAGCCCCGGCGATGCCTGTCACTCTACAGGCACGAGCACCAGGGTAGGAGTGGATGGGAGCCCCCAGATCTCCCTCAAGGTGGGAGAGTGCTAGCGACGGCTCAGAGCCATAGTTAGCACCAGAGTGGGAAACTCTGTGACGGCTCAGAGCAGTCATTAGCACTCAAAGGGTTAAACAACTTTCCATGGTACCTTATTATCAAATTTGTTTTGTTCCCTTGGTATTTTTTGTTGAAAGCTAAACCTAGGTAGGCTCGAATGCTAATTTATAAGCCCTTGAAGGCCGTCTCCTACCTCAGTCAGCTAAAATCCAAGATAAGGGGGCAGTCTGCAGAGGCTTAAATACAAGGTAATCACATAGGCAAATAGTATAATAATATAACTGTGTTGGTTATGCAAAACTGGGGAATGGGTAATAAAGGGATTATCTATCTTTTTAAACATTTTCAAGTAGACTGTCCCTTTAAGATCAGTGTTTCCCAACCAATTCTTTGGCTATGATAAAACCTTTCTAAAATGGGATTTCCCCATAAAAATATTGAAAAATGCTGAAATATATTTTATTGACTGTTATTCATCAGATACTCAATTTACAGTCACATATTTGTTAAATGACTTGCAATTTGTGTATAAAATTGTTTTACTTCTTGATGAATTACTAATTTAATAAACCTGCTTTAAAACAGTGGTGTAAGTTAATTCCCTAGGGAATTTATGCAACTCTCTAGTGATAAGTATTGCAATCTGGACATGTTGGCACTTGCCTATAAAATCCTCAAGGAATACGTTAATAAAGTTCTTGCCAATACTTATTACAATTAGATTGTAATACATTATGAAAATCAACTTATTTATGACCTAGTCAGTCACACAGAGAAATTATTACAATAGTGCTCAGGTCCCAAAATTAGACCTTCATGGACCTAGGGTAACACTTCATTAAATAAATACATTTTAACTCCCCCTTTTATGAACATCTTTGAGTTGCCTCAAAGTAATTCACATGTAACATGCACAATATTCAGGTGAAATCTAAAAAAACGGGTTCTGAGCTCAACGTATAGTTTATGGGGTCATTAAAGAATTGAAGGGACATAAAACACCTTATAATTAAAAGATTTTTCTTCATTCTCAAGCCAAATACAGCTTAGGTGAGTATGCATTAAAGGGATGTTGATTTCATCCTGTGCCTAAAGCTCTTTTGAAAACAGTTCTTTGTTAATATCCTAAAATTGCCAGATGCTAAAGATATGCCTGTTAATACTGAGCATTCCATCACAGTATTCTCAGACCTTGTGACACAAGTGTTGCACAGATTAGTGATGTTTACCAATGCCAGCTGTGTCATTTGCTTGGGGTTAAATTTAGCTTTACAATTTTGTATTTTTACACAGTTTTAAACACTACACTATATATATATATATATATATATATATATATATATATATATATATATATATATATATATATATATATATATATATATATATATAAAACATGCTCAGCCCTGGGTGCTCACTGGCACTCACAGGAAGCTGTGCTGTCCCCAGAGTCACAGGCAGTTAACCCCAGACAGGCCTGGGTGCAAGGCCCATAGGGAAAATTACAAAAAAAATTAATTCATACAACACACAGAGAAAGTCCAGCACTCACATACAAGCACTCAGCTAAAATTAAAAGCAAAAATGGAAGAGTTAGTTACCGCATCTAGCCAAATGGGACAAGCCCAGGTACCTCGTCAAGGTCTCTTCCAAAAACCTGGGTCCCTAAAACAGCCACACAATGCAAGCTTTCAATCCAACAAACTGAGAACAAGTGAAGGGTGCACAGACTTATGTAATCACCCTAGACATATACAAAACACGGAAGGGGATTGCACTCTCAGACTGGTCTGGGTACACACCCCATGACCCTGCAACATGCTCAGCCCTGGGTGCTCACTGGCACTCACAGGAAGCTGTGTTGTCCCCAGAGTCACAGGCAGTTAACCCCAGACAGCCCTGGGTGCTCACTGGCACTCACAGGAAGCTGTGCTGTTCCCAGAGTCACAGGCAGTTAACCCCAGACAGGCCTGGGTGCAAGGGCCATAGGGAAAATTACAACACACAGAGAAAGTCCAGCACTCACATACAAGCACTCAGCTAAGATTAAAAGCAAAAATGGAAGAGTTAGTTACCGCATCTGGCCAAATGGGACAAGCCCAGGTACCTTTGTCAAGGTCCCTTCCAAAAACCTGGGTCCCTAAAACAGCCACACAATGCAAGCTTTCAATTCAACAAACTGAGAACAAGTGAAGGGTGCACAGGCTTATGTAATCACCCTAGACATATACAAAACACGGAAGGGGATTGCACTCTGAGACTGGTCTGGGTACACACCCTATGACCCTGCAACATGCTCAGCCCTGGGTGTTCACTGGCTCTCACAGGAAGCTGTGCTGTTCCCAGAGTCACAGGCCTGGGTGCAAGGCCCGTAGGGAAAATTACAAAAAAACTAACTCTTCCATTTTTGCTTTTAATCTTAGCTGAGTGCTTGTGAGTGCTGGACTTTCTCTGTGTGTTGTATGAATGATTTTTTTTGTAATTTTCCCTATGGGCCTTGCACTCAGGCCTGTCTGGGGTTAACTGCCTGTGACTCTGGGGACAACACAGCTTCCTGTGAGTGCCAGTGAGCACCCAGGGCTGAGCATGTTGCAGGGTCATGGGATGTGTACCTAGTCCAGTCTGAGAGTGCAGTCCCCTTTCGTGTTTTGTATATGTCTAGGGTGATTACATAAGCCTGTGCACCCTTCACTTGTTCCAGGGCCGGATTGGGCCTCCGGGATACCAGGAAAAATCCCGGTGGGCCATCAGGGCCCACTAGTGGGCCGGCAGCTGCCTGCAGTGTGTACCGGGCGAGCAGCAGAAGAGAGCACAGTCAGTCACACTACAACGTCATCATTCTTCATAGCAGAATGAGACAGACTGAGCGGCCCCGGCCGTCCTGCTAATATTGGGCACAGTTAGAGACTGAGTTTGAGTTGTGACATCATCATCATGATGATACAGCCAGGCTGCAGTGCAGGCAGACTCACTTGAGTTGAATCAAGCAGCTGGCAGGCAAGCAGCAGCTGCTCTCACCTGCTCAGGATGCGGAAGTGTACTGTGTCACCGCGGCTCACAGCTGCTTAGTGCTCTGGCTCCAAATATCACATGATGATGAGTCAGACTCATGAGACATGACATGCCTGCCAATATGCCATTGCCTTGCCAAATTGCATTTGCCAATCATCCATCACGCCGCAACCGCAATACACACTGGAGTGGGAGTGGAGGCAGGGTGAGCGTCACATGAGCACACTCACAGTCTCGCGCAACAAGGACTCCAGGAGGAAGCCGGGCCGGCCGAGTTAGGCCATGTGGGACAGATTGACAATATTCAAGGTATGTACTGCATGCTGGAACACACATGACTGCCCCAATTCTGTCATGCAGAGGCTGCTCACTCTGGATCATTAATTGCAGCCATGTTTCAGCACTGAAGGGGCCTGGGATCTGCCCAGTCATGGGCAGAGTGGTTTACGTGAGGGAGGGGAGCAGACCTGATGAATATCTGCAGAGGCAAAGTAGAAGGGAGATACTGTGATCAGGTACATACTGGATCTAATCTCAACAGAGGTGGCTTTTCCATTGGGTGTAATTAGTTATATGCCACCCATTGTTCATGAATTAGACAGATACTGATTGAAATAATGCAGATGGAATAAAATTAGTTGTATACACAAGCACACAACTGTAATTATCAGGCACTGATTCAGGAATGAGCTAAGGGACATATCATTGTTTGCTGCACCCTACAAATATGAACTTTGTTATTGATCAGCCGAAACTTGCAGAGTTCACACGTTTACCTTTTTTGTAAGATAATAATGGGAGCAAAATCAACTATTGTTTCTTCCTGATAACTAAGAGAAAAATCTGGACAGTAGTATGAGATATTTTAAAGGTCCATGCTGGTGTATATAATCTTTTAATGCAGGTGATTGTGGCAAAAGATTTTGAAAGTCTGGTTACTCTGCAGCATTATTTCTGGCAAGTTTCAAAATTTGTATGGGCTGGGCTGGAGGGGGCATGGCTGGGCTAGAGGGGGCGGGGCTGGGCCAGTCTATACAAATTTCCAGGGCCAGTCTGATTTCCCAGTCCGGCCCTGACTTGTTCCCATTTTGTTGGATTGAGAGCTTGCATTGTGTGGCTGTTTTAAGGACCCAGGTTTTTGAAGGGACCTTGACGAGGTACCTGGGCTTGTCCCATTTGGCCAGATGCGGTTACTAACTCTTTCATTTTTGCTTTTAATCTTAGCTGAGTGCTTGCATGTGAGTGCTAGACATTCCCTGTGTATTATATATATATATATATATATATAAACACTTAGTAATAAAATAGATCAATGTAGCCATACAAAAATAAAAAGCTTCTGCTCTGTATCGTAGACTGATGAAGAATATCTGTGCTCCAAGATGGTGGTGGAAGAGGTGAAGCTTCAATCACCATCTGGAAAATTAAGGGCTAGATTACGAGTGGAACGCAAATTTATCGCTCCCTCTCGCGTTTTAAATTCGCTAGAAGTAAGCTTTTTATGTGCTTTGGGTAGCTTGCGTATTATAAGTTGAAAGCAAAAAGTTTTCGCACAAATGCTAACCCAACATGTGCAAAAAGCCAAACTTTAAATACCGCGAACACGTTAACGTATTCCCCCATAGACTTCAAGGAAGTGCAAAAAGTAAAAAAAAACTAACACCCTTACTAGCTCCGCAAACTCGATTGCATTTAATATTAATATTTCACATTCCAGTGTCCTTCATGTAGAAAACTATGTTCTATAAATTCTTAAATTATTTATCGGTATAGATTGGGGTTGCCAACTTTTTTTTGAAAAAAATAAGGAAGATTTAGGAATCGACAAAATTTCACACAGGAAATTGACAAATAGGTTAATGTGCAATATTGTAATGCAGATATATGGTACAGATGAAAATAATTACTGTATTTAAATATTATACATCTATCATGTGTATGAAAAGAAAGCGTGCACATAACACAAGACACATTAATATACTTAAGGGACAGTTTTTTTATATATATATATATATATATATATGACATCCCAACCTGAAAGAACTCATTTCAGGGAGGTGCCCCCCCTAACCGTGCCCCCCCTCAACCGCCCTCCCCAACCATTCCCCCCTGTCCAAATTCAGAATTCGTCAGTGCTCTGAATATGAAATAGTTGAAAATATTATCACAAAGGGTATGTTGGGGAAAAAACACCCATCTAAAAACAAGATGAACCTTGCATGTATAAATATCTATATAACCATTTTATAGCTATGAAGTATGGGAGTCTGGCACAATATACAGTATGGCAGTCTGCACAATATACAGTATTGCATTCTGCACAATATACAGTATGGTAGTCTGCACAATATACAGCATGGGAGTCCGGCACAATAGAAAGTCTGGGAGTCTGGCACAATAGAAAGTATGGGAGTCTTGCACAATATACAGTATGGGAGTCTGCACAATAGAAAGTATGGGAGTCTGCACAATATACAGTATGGGAGTGTGCACAATATACAGCATGGTAGTCTGCACAATATACAGCATGGGAGTCTACACAATATACAGCATGGAAGTCTGGCACAATAGAAAGTCTGGGAGTCTGGCACAATAGAAAGTATGGGAGTCTTTGCACAATATACAGTATGGGAGTGTGCACAATAGAAAGTATGGGAGTCTGCACAATATACAGTACGGGAGAATGCACAATATACAGCATGGGAGTCTGGCACAATATACAGCATGGGAGTCTGGCACAATATACAGCATGGGAGTCTGGCACAATATAAAGTATGGGAGTCTGGTACAATAGAAAGTATGGGAGTCTTGCACAATATACAGCATGGGAGTCTTGCACAATATACAGTATGGGAGTCTGCACATCTCACCTGTATCAGGTCTGCTATGTCTCGCACCGCACTATTTACATTGAGCTATAACGGAACAGTGACACCTACAGGTAGAAATGAAAAGTGCCGGCACAAATTTGATTTTCACTGGCACTGCTCTTTCCGGGATCTTGTGTTTCATTTGCGGGTGTCAGGGAGCCACTATTTAAATGAGATTTGGGATGTCTGATATATATATATATATATATATATATTTAAAAAAATCCCATGGAAGAGCACTCTTGTTAAGTGTTAAGAGGGCCTCAGATAGTAACATATGTGTCAATGATTCAATGGTTAAAACCTGGTGCAAACATATCAGTGTACCAACACCAGTTACGGTTTATAACATCGCCAATGCAATTTATAATTTGTAGCATATCATGCCATTAAGATGGCTTCCTACCTGACAACTAAATCATGTTACTGACCGGAGAACAGCCAAACAAACTCTATAACAGTGCATAATGTATGCACACAGCCACGCAACATGGCAACGACCACGCCGAAAATCAGAAGTAAGGGGGAGGGACGAGAAAGAAACGTCACGGCATATCCGTTGCCTAGATGACCGGCATCAACACAGCGCATAAACAGTGCAGTCAAGTAGTTACGGAGTCCTAGCAACCATACCACAGTTAGTCAAATAGACATATAACCCAGCAAGAGGAGCCCTAGACACAGAAGTAATACATAAAAGATAATAGAAATACAGGTATAAAAACTCTGAATGGATAAAAACAACTATCATGATTAGCGTAAAACCAGTGTCATCACTTTTTCAAATAATTAATAATACTAATAGTGGATATAGTGTGCCCAGATTACAACATAAATATTGAAGTGACCCTAAACCACATCAGTAATATAATATACTCATAAACGTTGTAATGGCACTGTCATATGAGTTAAGGATAGAGACAGTGGCAGAAACCCATATTCTCTCTATTCGTGGGTGGAGACATATCTCCCCATACTGGTGTGAGCTAAACATGAAAATTTATATAGTGAAAATAAACACAATATCGAATCACCATAAACATACAAACACTACGATCTCCCTCACACTTCCAAGTTTTAAGAAATCAGTTACTTAATTGTAATAGTAGACATGACTTTACTGTTTAAAAATTAAATTCAATAAAAATTAAATAACGACCGTCAAAATAGAATGGTACTTATGATAGGTTACACCAAGTCTATACATAGAGCATGACACACGCATATGTTCTTCAAAACATATTCCGAATTTTTTTTCATAGAAAGTAGGGGAGGGATTGAACATAATATGGCCATAAGTGCGCACTCGAGCTCATGTCCCTAAAGTAAGGGGAAATGAATTTTAGTAATAGATCAGGACTCTCATATAAGCAGAGCCAACGGGTAGTGGCTCCCATTAAAGTAACAGGCATCTCATATGGTATAGGAAGACACAAAGTTTACAAAAAGCAATGCCAGTCCACCACAGTATTCAGTCCATTGGGTTGCGTTGTATTCAAATGATGAATCCACCTTGATTCTGTTTGAAGAAGGATCTTGTTACGGTCACCTCCACGTCTTAGTGGAGGGATGTGGTCAATTAGGATGAAACGCAAATCATTCACTGTGTGGCCAGCCTCTAAAAAGTATCTAGCCACTGGTTGGTCACTTGTCTTGTTCTTCAGGGCTATCCTAATAGCTGACCTATGATATGCAAATCTTGTCCTGGCATCGTCAGTTGTGTTTTGTCCTAATTGACCACATCCCTCCACTAAGACGTGTAGGTGACAGTAACAAGATCCTTCTTCAAACAGAATCAAGGTGGATTCATCGTTTGAATACAACACAACCCAATGGACTGAATACTGTGGTGGACTGGCATTGCCTTTTGTAAACTTTGTGTCTTCCTATACCATATGAGATGACTGTTACTTTAATGGGAGCCACTACCCGTTGGCTCTGCTTATATGAGAGTCCTGATCTAATACTAAAATTAATTTCCCCTTACTTTAGGGACATGAGCGTGAGTGACCCCTTATGACCATATTATGTTTAATCCCTCCCCTACTCTCTATGAAAATGTTTTCGTAATATGTTTTGAAGAACATATGCGTGTGTCATGCTCTATGTATAGACTTGGTGTAACCTATCATAAGTACCATTCTATTTTGACGGTCGTTATTTAATTTTTAATGAATTTATATTTTAAACAGTAAAGTCATGTCCACTATTACAATTAGTAACTGATTTCTTAAAACTTGGAAGTGTGAGGGAGATCGTAGTGTTTGTATGTTTATGGTGATTCAATATTGTGTTTATTTTCACTATATAAATTTTCATGTTTAGCTCACACCAGTATGGGGAGATATGTCTCCATCCACGAATAGAGAGAATATGGATTTCTGCCACTGTCTCTATCCTTTACTCATATGACAGTGCCATTACAACGTTTATGAGTATATTATATTACTGATGTGGTTTAGGGTCACTTCAATATTTATGTTGTAATCTGAGCACATTATACTCACTATTAGTATTATTAATTATTTGAACAAGTGATGACACTGGTTTTATACTAATTATGATATAATCATGATGCTACTCTTATGTTCTATTATTCTGTCTTTGATGTTTCTTGTCGTATCTCCAATATAGCCACGCCCACATGGGCATTTAATCATATATACAACAAATTGAGTATAACATGAGTGGGAGCCTTTGATATTAAATTGTTTCCCTGTTGTAGGATGATAAAAAACTGAGCCTTTAAATATGTTATTACAGCAGGAACAATTAAGACATGGATAACATCCTTCTTTTTTATTACCTATTACACTTTGTATGATAGATTTACTCGAACCAATATCAGCCTTAATAAGTTGTTTCCTTAGGCTTAAACCCTGTTTGTAAGCTGGCATAGGGGGAGATTGAAATTCTTTAACCCCAGGGTTACAATCAGCTAAAATAGGCCAATGTTTTTTAACAATTTTCTGTATCATAGCTGATTGTGCATTATATTCAGATACAAAAATAATGCAAGAATCATTCTTTTTCTTGTTTTTCTTTTGACTCAGTAGAGTTTCTCTAGACAATGAACTAGCATATAGGAGTAATAACCAGCCACTTGTAATGGCTGGTTATTTATTGTGCGCCCACAAACAGGCAAATTAGCCCATTTGCGGGCGCGATAAATTAGAGCTCCTCTTGTAATCTAGCCCTTAAAGGGACATTATACACTAATTTTTTTCTTTGCATAAATGTTTTTTAGATGATCTATTTATATAGCCATAATTTATTTTTTATTTTTTTTAAATGCCCCAAAGTTTTAGGAGAATACCGTCAGATACCTACTCCAGCTTGCTCCTGTTTGTGTAAAGGGTCTTTTCATATGCAAAAGAAGGGGGAGGGGGGAGTGTCTTATTTCTCAGTGCTTGGCTTACTTGAGATGGCTGCTGCTGCACTTGTCTTACTTCAGACTGTGCTTTGCTTACTTCAGAAGGCTGCTGCTGCACTTGGCTTACTTCAAGTGACTGCTGCTGTTCTTGGCTTACTTTAGGTGACTGTTGCTGCACTTGGCTTACTTCAGACGACTGCTGCTGCACTTGTCTTACTTCAGGCGGCTGCTGCTGCACTTGGCTTACTTCAGACGGCTGCTGCTGCACTTGGCTTACTTCAGGCAGCTGCTGCTGCACTTGTCTTAGTTCAAGCTGCTGCGCTTGGTTTACTTCAGGAGGCTGTCGCTGCATTTGTTTTACTTCAGAAGGCTGCTGCTGCACTTGGCTTACTTCAAGTGACTGCTGCTGTTCTTGGCTTACTTTAGGCGGCTGCTGCTGCACTTGGCTTACTTCAGGCGGCTGCTGCTGCACTTGTCTTACTTCAGGCGGCTGCTGCTGCACTTGTCTTACTTCAGGCGGCTGCTGCTGCACTTGTCTTACTTCAGGCGGCTGCTGCTGCACTTGTCTTACTTCAGGCGGCTGCTGCTGCACTTGTCTTACTTCAGGCGGCTGCTGCTGCACTTGTCTTACTTCAGGCGGCTGCTGCTGCACTTGGCTTACTTCAGGCGGCTGCTGCTGCACTTGTCTTACTTCAGACAGCTGCTGCTGTGCTGTGCTGCTGTGCTTGGATCGGGATGATTGTAGTCCACCACCTAAAAGGTTGCAGAGAAATTAAAGAGCAGGGCTTCTTAAATTCTGTTTCTGGCAAGCCGGAAGCTATGGGTGTAAATAGCAGCATTTGCTGCTTATTAAATCTACCCCTAATACTATAATTTGTTAAGATAGCGGAATAGCCAGACCGCACAACCTGTAATACAGGTGACCTGAAAATTCCACACTCAAAAGCCATATTTTGAATGTGGAATTGATTGTTTTGGTATAGGCCACAACACTAGCGGAAAATGAAGATGAGCTGAATATTATTGAGTATTATAATTGGAGAACTGCCTGTACCTCTATACCAGTGTTTGTATTAATTCTAATAATTACAGCTACCACAATTTTTTTTTTTTTCAGTGGGGATGAGACCGTGCTTATGAAAAAGTTACCCCCATAGAAAAACCAGCGACATACCGGGTACTTCATTTGTCGTTAAGGGGTTAATATTGACAAGATTGAAACATAGAAACATTGAATTTATCAGCCAAAGGCACTTGATAGGTGCTCAACACCCACAGAAGGAGGGATAACACACATTGAATAGACTTTTGGCCACTAATCTGCACATGCTTGAACCCAAAAAACAAGATTGAGCTACCCAAGCCAGCAACAGCAATGACTATCTTTGATGAAGGTCAAATCTCACCAATTAACAAATGGTACAGAATATGTCATCACCACGAATGAAATGTAAATACAGATATGTACAAGATATTGACAGTTGGAAAATTGATACAGATTATCAAAATAAATGTATTAAAGGGACACTGAACCCAAATTTTTTTTTTCATCATTCAGATAGAGCATGCAATTTTAAGCAACTTTCTAATTTTTTCCTATTATCAAATTTTCTTCATTCTCTTAGTATCTTTATTTGAAATGCAAGAATGTAAGTTTAGATGCCGGCCCATTTTTGTGAACAACCTGGGTTGTTCTTGCTGATTGGTGGATAAATTCATCCACCAATAAAAAAGTGCTGTCCAGAGTACTGAAACAAAAAAAAGCTTAGATGCCTTCTTTTTAAATAAAGATAGCAAGAGAACAAAGAAAAATTGATAATAGGAGTAAATTACAAAGTTACCTAAAATTGCATGCTCTATCTGAATCAAAAAAGAAAAAAAATTGGGTTTGGTGCCCCTTTAACTACTGTCAGTAATTAAGTAATTACAATTATGCTTTATTAAAAAAGAAACACCAGTCACCATTAAATTGCAACACACACACACACACATGGACTCCATAAACCTTATTAACCCACAATAAAGGGCCATGTTACTTGTAAGGAGGGGGGGACATTTTGGGTTTGGACGTTTGTTGAGCATCTGTATTTTTTCATGTGTCGATTTGTTTTTTTAGTGATTGAAAGCCATTAATGATTGTTAATAGTGCTATTGTGGAGAAATAGAGATCAAATAGTATGGAAGTTATAATGGTTGTGTTTGACTTTATCAAATTGTGATATATTGATTAAAAAAAAAAGTCTGATTCATTTTTTTTCAACATTGAACAAGAATTTTGGAAATATTCTTATTGAGCCCATAGTCAATGACAAACGTGTTCAGTAATAAAATGCTTTAAAGCATTTAGAGCATTTTTTTGTGTATTATGTCACTTAAACCAGTGTCTCTCAACTGCGGTCCTCAAGTACCCCCAACAGGCCAGGTTTTCATAATAGCTCAACTATAGCCCAGGTGAAATAATTATCTGATCAGTAACCATGGTAACTAATCTGCTCTCACTCATCAGCTGATTATTTCACCTTGGCTCTAGTTTAGCTAAAATGAAAATCTAGTCTGTTAGGGCAACTTGAGGACCGCGGTTGAGAAACACTGACTTAACCCCTTAACAACTGAGGATGTGGGGTGTCAGTTAGTGACCAAGGAGGTGCCTGGCACGTCCTCTGGGGTTTCAAGCAGTGGAAGTGACCCTGATCACTTCCAGATGCTTTCAAGATATTGCAGTGATGCCTCGATATTGAGACATCATTTCAATACCTTTTTTACCAGCTCTGTGGCCCTCTATGCATCGGCCAGCAATGATGCCGATCATTGGTGGGTGGGAGCCATTGCAGGGAGGCGGGTGGGCAGCCGATCACTGGGAGGAAATATGTCAGAGGGGGGCAGGATCATGCGCAGGGGCACCGGGAGCTTGCATGGATGCAGGCACGCGCACAGGGGCAGGAGCGGGTGGGACCTCTACACTATGCAACATATAAAGTGTAATTAATGGAGGGGGGGGGGGGATAAATATTATCCAAGGGATCTAGGAAGGGGTGGGGGTAGGTTATGGAGGTGGGGCAGCTAAACTACAGAAAAATTTGGATTTAAAAAATAAAAAATAAAAAATTATTATATGGCAAACTGGGTACTGGCAGACAGCTGACAGTACACAAGATGGGTGCAAATAGGTAGTGGGGAGGGGAGGGTTAGAGAGCTGTTTGGGGGGGATCAGGGAGGTTGGGGGCTAAGGATGGATCAATCACTGCTGAAAATATATATATATGTGTATATATATATATATATTTATTTATTTATTTTTTAAATAAAAATAAATAAAAAAGAAAGCCTTTTATTTTAGTACTGACAGACTGGTGGGGACAATTATGGGGTGGGGGGGGGGAGCGATGTGTCAGGTGGGAGGCTGATCGCTACACTAAAGCTAAAATTAACCCTGCAAGCTACCTAATTAACCCCTTCATTGCTGGGCATAATACAAGTGTGGTGCGCAGCAGCATTTAGCGGCCTTCTAATTACCAAAAAGCAATGCCAAAGCCATATATGTCTGCTATTTCTGAAAAAAGGGGATCCCAGACAAGCATTTACAACCATTTGTGCCATAATTGCACAAGCTGTTTATAAATAATTTCACTGAGAAACCTAAAATTATGAAAAAGTTAACAATTTTTTTTATTTGATCACATTTGGCGGTGAAATGGTGGCATGAAATATATCAAAATGGGCCTAGATCAATACTTTGGGTTGTCTACTACACTACACTAAAGCTAAAATGAACCCTACAAGCTCCCTAATTAACCCCTTCGCTGCTGGGCATAATACACTTGTGGTGCGCAGCGGCATTTAGAGGCCTTCTAATTACCAAAAAGCAACGCCAAAGCCATATATGCCTGCTATTTCTGAACAAAGGGGATCCCAGAGAAGCATTTACAACCATTTGTGCCATACTTGCACAAGCTGTTTGTAAATAATTTTAGTGAGAGACCTAAAGTTTTTTTTTTATTTGATCGCATTTGGCAGTGAAATGGTGGCATGAAATATACCAAAATGGGCCTAGATCAATACTTTGGGTTGTGTACTAAAAAAAAAAATATATACATATGAAGGGTTATTCAGGGATTCCTGAAAGATATCAGTGTTCCAATGTAACTATCGCTAATTTTGAGAAAATTTTGAGAAAATAAAATTGGAAATAGCAAAGTGCTACTTGTACTTATTGCCCTATAACAAAAAAAGCAAAGAACATGTCAGTATTGGGTATTCCTAAACTCAGGACAACATTTAGAAACTATTTAGCATGGGTGTTTTTTGTTGGTTGTAGATGTGTAAAAGATTTTGGGGGTCAACGTTAGAAAAAGTGTGTTTTTTCCATTTTTTCATCATATTTTATAAAAAAAATATAGTAAATTATATGATATGATGAAAATAATGGTATCTTTAGAAAGTTGCTAAACTGCTGCCATATAGTGCTGCAGACACATGTACACTCCTGGGGGCCTATCTATCAAGCTCCGAATGGAGCTTGATGGCCCGTGTTTCTGGTGAGCCTGCAGGCTCGCCAGAAACAGCAGTTATGAAGCAGCGGTCACAAAGACCGCTGCTCCATAACCCTGTCCGCCTGCTGTGATGAGGCGGACAGGAATCTCCGGAATTCAACCCGATCCAGTACAATCGGGTTGATTGACACCCCCTGCTGGCGGTCGATTGGCCGCGAGTCTGCAGGGGGTGGCATTGCACCAGCAGCTCACAAGAGCTGCTGGTGCAATGCTGAATATGGAGAGTGTATTGCTCTCCGCATTTAACGATGTGTGTCGGACCTGATCCGCACTGTCGGATCAGGTCCGACAGACATTTGTTAAATAGGCCTCCTGAGCTTACCTTCCTGCTTTTCAACAAAGGATAGCAAGAAAGTGAAGAATATGTGATAAGAGAAGTAAATTGGAAAGTTGTTTAAAATTGTATGCTGTGTCTGAATCATGGAAGATAAAAAATGTTATTTCATGTCTGTCTGTGCCTCATCTCAAGTGGACAAACTCACTTGTGCTGATGCAGACATAGCAGTAACTTTGGGTTGTTGGCTGTAATTTTGTCAGGGTGCCAGGAATCAGATGGAGACGAGAAGTGCAAAAATAATCGCACCTTTATTAATAGCAAAAAATAATAAAAAGTCCACAAGTCAAATAACAAGCCAGGAATCAAAACCAGAGCTGGTAGTCAGACAAGCAGAGTCAGGTACCAAAGCGAGTAGTTAGATGAGCCGGAATCAGGAACAAGGAAAACAGCAGAGTCAAGAACAAGCCAGGAATCAGGAACCAGGAAGGATGTCAGGCAGCCAGGTAATACACAGGAGCTCTCACAAACAGGTCTGAGACAACGCAAAGGCAAAGCATACTGAACAGAGGCCCTTTAAATAATAAGTGATGACATCACAATTCTGAGACTGCATCCTGTCTCACATGGATGATGCACACCAGTCTTGCCATAAAAGGAAGTGAAGGAAATGAGCAGCATCCCCCACAATGCACCATAGTCAGGAAGAGAGGTGAGTAAAATGGCTGCCAGCAGCACATGGAAAACACAACAGGGTAAAAACCCTGACAAATTTACAACTCAAAACTGTACCCAAAAAACTATAAAGCGATAGGGCTGAACATTTATAATGGCAATCATTATATATAGAAAGCCCAAGCTGAAAAGTCATGTGATCACACAGGGAGTTCTTCCTACATATATAGCATATTATAATTTTTAGCCATCTTTATTTTTATTGTGTTCTTGGATTGTCATCCAAATGATATACAAGTGAGTCAGCCTTTAGTGAGAAGTGAGTCAGACTAATAAATAATGGGCTTCCTTTATTATTTAATAATGTGTTAATGGTATTTGGCATAAAAGAATGTTAACGTCGCCAGATGCACGATGTTGGTATGAGAAATATTAGGTGTGTCTTGATGAAACTTGTTTTTTGGGCAGTGTGCTTAAATGCACAGCACTTTCTCAGGTGTAATTTTCTTTCTTTGTGATTTTGAGGCATTTTACCTTACAGATATAATTTGTTATACTTTACATCAGAGTCAAGCAGATGAGAAGTAAAATTTACAATACCTATATGTTTTGTTTGTAATTTATTTGACCGCAAGTTCCTGATCCATGAAGCATGTTCTAATGGGTTTGACAGTTGCCCAGAAGAATAGGAATTGTACATTCTTTAGTTCAGACTTCTATGTGACAAAGAAAATGTGACCTGATGAACAAGAACTGTTGGTTTTATTGTGGTTGAAAAATTTGATTATCTTATAATTTCTATATTGTCTTACAATAGGGTAGACTCTAATTATGCTAGTGGTCAGGTCTGCTATTGTGGTCCACTAAGATGATTTTAATTTATCAGCCATCCCAATCACTAGAATTAAGCTTTTTAGATGCCTTTGGATCACAAAACCATGTAAATATACCATTCCAATCCACCTGAAAATCAGTATTATACTATGGATGGGGATGTTTATAAAGCCTTGCAGGACCTCTATATATGCACTGTCAACACTCACCCTAAATATGGCAATACTTTCTAGCAGCACTTAAAGTGTTATTTACTTGGAGTGACTATTTTCCAACCGGTTGGTGCTAGGGGATAAATGACTTCTCATTTGAAAGGGGAGAATGTCCATCTAGGATGCACCAATAAAAAAAGTGGTCACCTGCCATACTGGAACTCAGGTCATTTCTAGGTATGGAGGATAGAGCTCTCATCTGTCCCCCTGGTTTAATGAAAAGGGGTATGAAAGAGGCACTTTCATGTTCACTTACATTTAGCCACCAATAAGCAAGCATAACCCAGGTTCTGAACCAAAAATGGGCCAGCTACTAAGCTTTACATTCCTGCTTTTTAAATAAAGATAGCAAGAGAACGAAGAAAATTTGATACATGGAGGCCGATTTATCAAGCAGTTAAGTTGCTTATTCCGCGTGAGCCTTCAGGCTCGCCGGAATCAGGAGTTAAGAAGCAGCGGTCATAAGACCGCTGCTCCTTAACTCGTCCGCCATCTCTGAGGTGGCGGACAGCAATCATCCCGATAGGATCGGGATGATTTACACCCCCTGCTTGCGGCTGATTTGCCATGAATGTGTAGGGGGCGGTATTGCACAAGCATTTCACTAGAAATGCTTGTGCAATGATAAATGCTGACAGTGTATGTTGTCGGCATTTATCGATGTGGGGCGGACATGATCTGCCACAGTGGCAGGAGTAAATAAGAAAGTTGCTTAAAATTGCAAGCTCTATCTGAATCATTAAAGTAAAAAATTGGTTTTAGTATCTGTTTAATGTGGCACCATATAATGTGTGTTGAAATATTTAGGAAATATCCTAAAACCAGACAATATGTCATTATAATTGATATTGTTGCACCCAGTATAAATTATGTTCTGGAGGTAATAACAGTACCAGGAACAAACAACAGCTCGGCTTGTTCTATGGCAAGTTACCACCTAGGAGCAGCCACTTTTAGCCCAATTGTTTTTTTCACACTGGAGAACGTTCCTGAAGTATATCAGACGATTGTTTTCGCCTTTATTGGGCCCAGTCAGTGAGGTACTGCCATATTCCTCTTTTCATCCCAAATTATTGACACACGTAATAACATAGGCCTTGATCACAAGTGGAACGTTTTTGATGGCGCACGGTGCGCTATCTATATCGCATCCTTGTGCTAAGAAAAGTCACATTACCAAAGAATGTTAGTGCGGCAGACATTTTTTAGTATACCTATACTTTCAATGGATATCCTGAAGTGCGTTAACATCACTCATATTACAAGTGGTGAGTTATACTAGCATGTGAGCCAAACAAAAAAAAAGCTATAGCATGTCTGGAGACATGAAGTAAAGTGTAAGGGATAGAATACAAAATTCATATAAAATATGTTAAAATAGAGCATTTCAAATACATATTAAATCTAAAATACATGTTTTTATTAATAAAAATGTTTTAACAGTGATTTAACCTATAAGTCATCTGGACATAGCTTCTATATCACAGGGCACTTTGCCTTAGAGTACCCTGTAACCTTCTACCTCATGCAGCTGTCCCAGCTGTCAGCTCTGACTGCAAAGGCTGCAGCCAGAGGCAAAAGTGCCCCCATTACCATATGAAGTCAGATCGCTCATTCAAACAGTGTCGGCTTGAAGAGGTGCTGTGGCTGGTGTGGGAGGGAAGGAAGCAGGGCAGGCTTCAGAAAATCTGGGGCCCCTGACTATACCATTGGTCGGGCCATCTCCTCTCTTTAAATAGTGACTAAAATGCGTTCTTCAATGTAGTCTCGGTAGTAGCACACATACACAAACAGACACACATACAAAGAAAGACATACACACAGACTCAGGGCCGGACTGGGACCAAAAATAGGCCTGGGCATTTTAAGGCAAAGCAGCCCTTCCCCCCACCCCCACACCGTTTGTTATTTAACCGTATATCAAACATAACAAGTATATGTGCTTGTTTAAAGGGACAGTCTACTACAGAATTTGTATTGTTTAAAACGATAGATAATCTCTTTATTACCGATTCCCTAATTTTGCATAACCAACACTGTTATATTAATATACTTTTTACCTCTGTAATAACCTCTGGTTGATAGAGCTGCTCTGTGCAATCTGAATCACTTGAATATTAACTATCTTTAGAGCCCAGGATTACCTGTGACCCCTGTGTCAGAGCAAGGATTTTTTTCCCACCCAAGCAAATATACCAATTTGCAGCCCCCTCAACAAATTGTATAACTTATTCTTACAACTTCTTAAAAAATGTTTCAGAGTTGTAATTATATATTGGGTCCTTCCTTTAACTTTCTGTTTGACCAGCATGTATTAAAGGAACAGTTCACTCAAAAAATGTATACCATTTACATTGTTCCCAATGATCCATTTTACCTGCTGGAGTATATTAAATTGTTTACAAGTAGCTCCTTTACCCCAATTTCTGCATTTGAAATAGCTGATTTAGCCTGTGGTATCCCCACCTATACTGAAAGTAAACACAGCCAGCAGAAGAAATTACACTCCCAGTGGGGTGCAGGATAGTTAAGTAATACAATTATAATTTTCCATTGTTCTCTCTATGTATTGGGCTTTGGTTTTCCAGACAAATATAAGATAAGGAAGAAAGTCTTTGTGATAACATAATGAGATCTGATATTACCTGGAGCTCGACCCATTGTAATAGGCTTTGGTTTAAAAGCACAAAACCAGCTTCTTCATATACACAAATAAACTTGAAATTGCAATTACTCATACATTTTATACTCTGCAGTTGGTATAACTAGTCATTTAAAATATATTATTATAAAAACAATTTTGCAGTGTACTGTTCCTTTAAATTAAATCTGAGTGGTAAAGGGGGCAGTATAACAGGTAAAGGGACTAATCTTGTGAAGTACCAGAGATGGGAGTATGCAGAGGGCTTGTATGATAAACATAAGAGTTAGTTCTTCACCAGATCGTTACAGCATCTTTACAACAAACATATACAACTACTATCACATACATACTGTTACTGTTACATCAGGAAATGTCCCTGCCTAGTAGGTGCAAGCACAAAAGAACTGTAGCAACTACTATAAAGTATAGACGGGGTATAAACCTTAGGAGGATTACAGGAAACAGGAACGTTAATAACACTAACCTGGAAGGTAATACATGTAATCTTGAGTTACAAAAAAAAAAACTCCAGTAAGGATAATACTAATCAACTGAATTAATTGACTGAGGTTTATCTGACAGATGCTTTTGATTTTGGGGTTCCTTAATACTTTTTAAATTTAGAAAGTGTCCAATAGAACACTGGCTTGACATTTAAAAAATTTTTTTTTACTATGATTTGTATAAAGAAAGAAGCAGGGACGAGATTGCATATGCGGCGTCGCCGGCAAAAGCCGGCGATGCCGTTTTTTAGTCCAGTTTTGCTATCACATATACGGCGTTGCATATAAATGCGACACGTATATTTCACCCATCGCCCGCTATTTTTATTACCATAAGCTAACATAGGACCGTGTCGCAAATCGGTATCACATATTCAGTGCCAAAATGGAGAAATTTTACTCCATTTTCACCTCGCCACACATAGGCAGGCGCAGCAAGCCTTGCACTGAATATGTGAGCACCGTAACTCCCTAAAAATATTAACTAACACACCTAACGCATGCGCAATATCTACTTGTCAACCCCAATACCCAACCGCAATAATGAATAAAGTATATTCACCCCTAATCTTCCAACCCCCACATCGTAATATGCCTAATTAAACTATTAACCCCTAATTCACCATTCACCCACAAAGCAATCTACTTAATAAAAGTATTAACTCCTAATCCGCCAAACCCTCACATTGCAAAGTATCTTATAAACATATTAACCCCTAATCCACCAAACCCTACATCACAATCTACCCATTAACCCCTAATCCACCAAACCCCCACATTGCAAAGAATCTTATAAACATATTATCCCCTAATCTGCCAAACCCCACATCTCAATCTACCTATTAACCCCTAATCCACCAACCCATACATCGCAAAGTATGTTATAAACATATTAACCCCAATCCACCAAACCCCACAACACAATAAACCTAATAAATCTATTAACCCCTAAACCGCCAAACCCCCACAACGCAATTACCTAATAAATCTATTAACTCCTAAACCGCCAACCCCCCACAAAGCAAATAACTAATTAAATTACTAAGCCCCCTAACTTAACACCCCCTAAATTAACCCCAATTACATTAAATTAAAAAATACTAATTTACAATTAAAATAAAGAAACCTAACATTACTTTAAAAATAAAAAAATTAAGTTTTGGGGGTGCGGTGCCAACCGCCGAGCTGAGAAGTCGCAAGGGTACAGAGCTCTGTGTACTTTTCCCTTTTGACTTACTATTCACAAAGTTAACTAACTTTAAATCATTCTACCATAACTGGACATTGTTGGGGAAATGAACAGACAGCATATGGTTGCTGTTACATTGTGAGTTTGCATTTTTAAGGCAGATAGGCGCTGATCCTATAACCCCACAGCAACCAGAAAGAAACTTCGATCTTTCACTCAATTAACACTCCGGAGGCTACCCCAGATTGAAACTGATATCACTGGGGTATGTAAGATGTAACTCACCAAAACGTTTCACTCACGACTGCTCACTTAACAACCTGCTTTAAGTTTTAAAACTTTGGCCTGAGGGCCACAAAGGTGCCATCGTCCTATAAAGTTGAAGTCCGATTGCAAGACTCGGTTATCAATTTTTTAACATTATTCAAAGACACGCTATCTCAGTGAGCTTACACAACACAGCCTCCTGGGGTATTGCATAGCTGAACTTCTACATAGCTACAGTGGTCAGTCTAACTCTGCTGTGCACGACATTATTACATGCAGTTTATGCCTCACAGTTGTAAAATCAAAAAAATACTGAACTATCTTGCAGCCTGCAGATACTTTAATCTAGCGCACAATCTGTCCTTAATTGACACTGCAGATCACCCTTTGGGGCATATGTATCAAGCTCCGTATGGAGAAAACACCAGTTATGAAGCAGCGGTCACAAAGACCTCTGCTACATAACCTGACACACATCGCCGGAAATCAACCCGATCGAGTACGATCGGGTTGATTGACACCCCCCTGCTGGCGGCCCATTGGCCACGAGTCTGCAGGGGGCGGCGTTGCACCAGCAGCTCTTGTGAGCTGCTGGTGCAATGCTGAATACGGCGAGCGTATTGCTCGCCATATTCAGCGATGTCTGTCGTACCTGATCCGCACTGTCTGCTGAGTGTAAATGAGGGGCAAGCTAAAGCGCTCCTAACTATTTACCCTTACTTGAATAAAAATCACCTAAACAACTCCACACTGGGACTTACTAGTAGCAGAAGCACCCTCAACCACCTATAGGCTGAACCTCAGCTCCATCCACAAATACAACATGAGCATACCTCCCTTTATTAATTTAAAGGTTATAAGGGTCCAAGTCCACCTTCCTGATATAGGCCTTAGGGTGGGTGATGAATCAATAATGCCATTGCCATAAGGGCTCACCATGTTAGGTGGCTAGAAGCTAAATATGGGCTAAGGCCCCACTAATTGTTCCTGAGCAGCACACAGCAATTACTTTGTAAATACACAATTAAAAAACAAACCGGATTAATTTCCTTGGGCGCTCCAAAATCCACACAACGCTCCAAAGCAACTAATAGTCTCAGACACCATGGCACAAGCCCTTAGGAGAAAACCAAAAGGTCTCCCTACACCTAAAAGAACTGTCAAAGATCATTTTCAACACTCCCAACTGGGTATTAAGGATAGATCAGATGATGAGTTATCAGACTCGGCTTGCTGCTCTGAAGCTAATGCTGAACACAGTCTTACAACTACATATATACCTCTAAGTTTGACTGACCTCACAGGAGCAAATAATAATATGGTAGACACAATTAAATCCATTTTGGCCTCACATCATGACTCTATTTGTAAGCGTTTTTATCAATCCTGTCTGGAATTGAGAAGACATTGCCTCTATTGGTGAGCGCACTGACACACTGGAGAGCAAACATGAAAACCTCATGGTAGACCATTCTAACCTGATCTCATATTCGGAATGTCTGGCTGGACAAATCACAACCTTAGAGACAAAACTTGCTGACCTGGAGGACCGCTCTAGGTGTAATAGCATCCGCCTGAGAGGCATACCAGAATCCATCCCATCAAAAGACCTGCAGGCATACTTGCAAGACCTGTTCACCACAGTCCTTGGCCCTCTTCAAGATCCTGAATCTCTATTTGATAGAGTACATAGGGCTATTAGACCGAGAGCTATTTCAGATGATAAACCAAGGGACGTGGTGGTTAGACTCCACTTCTACAACTTCAGGAAAAAGTTTCTAAGAGCGGTTAACTCAGAATCACTTAGAACCACAAAGTATGAACAGCTACAAATTTTTCCTGCCCTCTCATCACATACTTTGCAACAGAGGAAGGCCTACCAAGAGTATACCAAAATTCTGAGGAGCAAAGGTATTAGGTACCGCTGGGGTTTCCCAGTTAGACTATTTGTTACTAGAGGCGACATCCAACATATTATCGTTTCTCCAGATCAAACTAAAGACCTCCTTACCAGATGGGACTTACTTCCGAAGCAGTCCCTATCCTCTCCTCCCAGCTCTGCCCCTTCAGCTCTTTGGGCGGAGGCCCCATCCTGGAAGCAATTTCCCCCTAGGGCAAAAAATAAAGGTCCACAACAGCTTAACCAGAAGCAAACCCTGTCTTCAGCACAAGAAGTTGAATGACTAATACCTTAGCAGATCTATTTTCTTCCTCATTCATCCTTATTCCTTACAGAATGCTTTATTTGTATAGGCACAACTCTGGAACTTTTATCCACTTAAAGGGTTCTTTCTGAACAGTTTGGACTTTCCTGTATCCTTTGAATGATTAATCCAAAACCCTTGGTTAAAGTTTCTGCTAGGTTGGGAGTGGGCCTGATGACTAATAACCCACATATCTGAGACTAGTACACTAACCTTAGAATTCACAACTGTGACTCCACCATTTCTTTGAATTATTGAAGCTAATCTCTCTACCCCTATACCCTTTAACCATTCACCCTCTCCCCTATACCCAACCCCTCCTACCCCTCCTTCAAACCCTGTCCTAGCCCTCCCAGTTCCCCCTCCTCCTCGGCCTTCCCATGCCCTATCCATTTTTACACCCACGAGTCTTTATACTTGAATGGTTTTGTTCAATTTCCAAAGATGAATTGTTTGCTATACAGATTGTATAAAGGTTTCATGTTAACAGTTGTATTATCTATTAATAACTAGTGGTTATAAGCCAGTATACTTATGGTTAATTTTACTGTTCAAATATTTTATGAAACTACTGCATTACTTTTTTCTCACTTCACTGTTTGTTAACTGTTGTAATAACTGTCACTCACACATGTCTATAACACAGCTCAGAATCTGAAGAGTTGGGAGCAGGTCAGGGGATTGAAAACCCCCACACCAGTGACCATCTCTCTAACCTCATGATACACAAATTGTGAATCCACCACCAAACTGAACTAACAAAGCTAATCTCTCTACTTCTATACCCCTTAACAACTTACCCCTCCCCTCCCATGCCCAACCCTTCCCTCTCCCTCTTAACCCCTGTCCCTGCCCCTTATCTTCCCCTCCTCCCTCGCCTTCCCTATACCCTACCCATAACTACTATCATGAGTTTTTTTTATATATACTTGAATAGTCTTGTGACATTTACAAAGTTGAATGGTCCGCTATGCAGATAGCCTAAAGATCTTATGCTAACGGAAGCCCTACCTCTTAATAATTATTGGTTGTAAGCCTATATACCCATTGTTAACTTTATTGTTATATTGTTATGTGTTGTTACTGTATCACTCTATTATTTTACTAACTGCTCACTGCACTTCATAACATAGCTCAGGAACAGAAGACGTGGGACTTAATCTCGGTTTTTCTACTTATTCTTTAATCTGCTCACTTTTTGTGACTGCCCCTCCCTAATCTGCTCTACTCAATGTTAAAGATTAGAGCCCATTTTGGCTGTGTTTATTATACTACAGACCACTTTGACCTTACAGTTATCTAAACACTTACCATTTTCATTACATTGGGTCGGTAGGACCACTAGTTCCCTAACTAATCCCCCCATTCTTTTTTTTTCTCTCCCTCTTTATTACGATGTCATTAAAAATTGCCACCCTGAACGCACAAGGTCTGAACTCTCCCACCAAAAGAAGCTTGCTTCTTAGGTTCCTACTAAAAACTAATGTAAAACTTGCCTTCATACAAGAGACACTTTGGCCACAGGGCTCCTCAGTGGTGTCACTAGGGTTGGTGTCACCCGGTGCGGTAAGTTATGGTGTCACCCCCCTCCCCCCAGAAAGCAGAGACACACAAACACAAAAACACAGGCACACACACATACAAACACTCAGACACACTCAGACACACTTAAAAACACACTCAGATGCACACACAAACACTCGGAAACACACTCAGACACACACAAAAACACACACACAAAACACTCAGACACACACACAAAAACACTAAGGCACACACACAAACACTTAGACACACACACACAAAAACACTCAGACACACACACAAAAACTCTCAGGGACACACACAAAAACACTCTGGCACACACACAAAAACAAAAACACTCTGACACACACACAAACACAAAAACACTCAGACACACACACACACAAAAACACTCAGACACACACACAAAACACTCAGACACACACACACACACAAACTCAGACACACACACATACAAAATATGTAAACTGCACTGCATTAATTATAAAGCTCATGTCTAGAGTTGCTCCCTGGCTCAGCAGAGCATCAAATGAAAGATAAACAGAGCACTCTAAAAATAAATCACTAAAGAAAAGGTTTAGGCGTTGCAAACTATGAAAATTCTGCTCTCTGACTCTGTTCCAAGTCTGTCAGTGCACAGCCTCGGGCCGCATGCCTACCGCTTCTTATGGCCAATTACCTCTGCACTCTGCCCACCCCCAGACCCCCGCCCTCCCCTCCTACCTCTCTAGTGTGCACTTAGTGTACCCTAACCGTACCGGTCTGGTGGGCATCATACATGGCTCCTTCACTTTAGAGACAGTGTCAGACAGTCATGCGGTTAGGTGCCAGGCATCCCCCTCACGATTTCCCGGTTCCCGTTTAGAGAGACAGCACAGCAGTGAGTGACTCCACTGCTCCACACATCACTGAGCAGTGGGCACAGATAGGCAGGCAGGTTTAGGCTAGCAGCGCAACTTCGCAAGCCCCACGGCACGCCCACAACATTCATAGTGAAATTAGGCAGGGGAGGAGCAAAGTACACACAAGCAGAAGCAGCAGGGAAAACTATTTGTGGAAATTGCAGTGCTGGCTCAAGGGGCAACAAAGTTAAGTGTTTACAACTTCCCCAGTACTACTAATGTTCACAAATGCTGGCTCCTCTAATAAAAAAATATATGCATCTCTACATTGAATTTCTTTGAATTTCAATAATTTTTTTTAAAAATAAATAAATAAAAATGTTTTCTTCTGGTGGTGTCACCCCCTGGAGGGTGTTACCCGCACCCCCTAGTGATGCCACTGGGGCTCCTCTTTTCTACAAAATTCTAAATTATTCTCCATTTGCCACACGGCCTCTCTTCCGTCTAAAAAACGGGGAGTGGCCATTATGGTACACAAATTGGTAACTTGTGATATATAACATATAGAAAAAGACCTGGATGGCAGATTCCTGGTAATAGTCTGCAAATTAGACAATATCCAATATAACCTGGTTTCTCTATACGCCCCGAACACTAAACAGCTCCCCTTCTTGAGAAAATTACTACCTCTAATAAATCAACTATGCAGGGGAACTCTAATCATAGGCATGGACTTTAACATAAAAAAGCTCTCACACAAAAACCGCTTGATAAAGGGACCATCTCTTATTCCCAATTGTTTAGATCACTAATGTTCCAATAAAGTTTATATGACACTTGGAGATGTCTTTACCCCTCTGAGAGGGACTACACATTCTACTCGAATGCCCACCACTGTTATTCTTGAATAGATTATCTCCTGTGTCACTCCATTCTGATAGACAAACTCTTACAACCAAAAATCACAACATGCCAATGGGCAGACCATGATATGGTCTCGTCGAGAGCTCTAACACACCCTGGCATTTCAATCCCCCCAGCTGGACACTTGCCCCTTCACTGATCACAGGACCATCCTCTATATCTACAGCTGAGGTTATTGGCTACTTTCTTGCCATTAATGACAATTTGAACACTGATGAACCCACTTTGTGGTGTGGGCAGCCACAAATGCATTCTTAAGAGGCCATTTTATTAAACAAGCTTCAACAAACTGCAGAATACAGGGACAGTCCCTCGCCCAAATGTATTCAGACCTTCAAACTCTAGAACGAACTAACAAAGAAACTCCAACCAGGCAAATGGCAGATCAGATTGCCTTAATTAGATATAAGATAAAGTCCATAGAGGAAAAGAAGGTCCATCTAACCTTTTAGCCTTTAAACAATTATACTATTACAAGAGCAACTATAGCAACTTTGCATCCGCCCCCAACAAAGATGAATCAAGACAATCAAAACCCAATCATGGCTAGTATTCTCCCCCAAAGATATAGCAAAGGCATTTGCCCACTGTATTGCCTAATAAAATCTATACCTTAATACATATGCTAAAAGCAAAAATTGAACTGAATTGCTATTCTTAATAGGTATAATAGTTTATTCACAAGAGAAAAGAACAAACCTAAACAATAATGTATAATAACAACTTGTTTATATAAAAGTAAAATAAATCACTACATCACCAGATATTGCATCATATATGTTCCACTGTGAATGGGGATTCCCGCAAACTTCAGCCCGAACGATATAGAAGATCTGGGAGTTTAAGTTTTATATCCAAATGACACGTTTGACCTTGGATTGAGAAGTCCGGGGAGAGAAAGTCCCAGATCCTTTATATACACTTTAAATAATAGTTCTTACATTAGTTTTTGCAAAAGAGGTTATGAAACTGTTTATGTGTCTCTTGTTCCTGTCAAGATGTATCCGGTTCAACACATGTCTCAACCAAGAATGAATCATTTGTTCTTTCAGAAAACATATTGTTTTTTTCAGTATTTTTTCAACCAAAACAAGTTATATATAAGTTTCAAGCCATGTCAGCAACTCAGGATTTCTCTGTCTCTATATAGATTCATATAGGCCAAGAAGACTGGTTCACATTCATCACACTCTATATGGCCTGCCATATCACATTTGTATCACACCCGCTACTATGAATCTCTGTATAACTTATATAGAACTCAGGTAAACACTAAAGTGCCCACTCCCCAAATCAAACAGTTGCTTTCATCCCTGGCCCTTCCGACTCTATCTGAAAAGCATGCCCAAAGCCTTTTGAATCCACCCACTGCAGATGAACGTAAAATGGCGATAAAATCATTGCAGATAAACAAATCCCCAGGCCCGGATGGGTTCACTTCACTATTTTACAAGACCTTTTTACTGCAGCTAGCCCCAGTCCTACTGAGATTTTATAATTCAGCCTTCTCAGAGGGTACCCTATGCCCCAAATTTCTAGAGGCAATGATTCTCACCTTACCCAAGGAAAGGAAAGATTTTTCAATATGCAAGAGCTACAGGCCAATTCCCAAATTAACGTGGATATCAAGCTCTATGCCAAAATTTTAGCCACTAGCTTAAACAAATTCCTCCTATCTCTAGTAAACCCTGATCAAGTGGACTTTACCCCAGGCAGGCAGGTCCCAGACAATACAAAATGTCTCCTCAATATTTTTACTGAGGTGTCAGATTTAGGAATACCCCTCCTTGCACTGTCGATGGACGCAGAGCGTTTGACAGGGTGATGTGGGAGTACATGTTTGCCACCTTCCAAACTTTTGGCCTTCCGGATGTCTTCATCAAAGCTATTCAGACTTTATTCTCTTCCCCCACAGCCAGGGTCCGAGGATTGGGCTTCTGTTCTGATATAATTAATATAAATAACAGGACTAGGCAGGGATGCCCTTTGTCCCCGCTACTCTTTGCCCTCTCCATTGAAACCATGGCAGCAGCTATTAGAAAGTCAACCCAAGTCCAGAGCCTCTTATTACATGACTCCCACCAGAAACTGGCTCTTTATGCTGATGACCTAACTCTATTCATTACCGACCCAGAAACCTCTCTCCCTGCCCTTTTCAACTTATTAGAACTGTTTGGGAACATCTCTTATTATAAGTTAAATATAGGTAAAACAGAGGCTTACCCCCTGGACTTACCAGAACCCACTCTGGCTCTCCTTAAAAGAACATATATGTTCCAATGGTCCCAAGGTGGACTAAAAGTATTTGTGTCCCACGATACCAAAATTGTCCTGCTTAAAAACTTTAACAATTTACTTACCCATCTCCAACAAGACTTAAACTCCAGGAGATATGCTGCTGTCAAAATGGTATAGCTACCCAAACTGACCTATCTATTTAGATGCCTCCCCATTAGGATCCCAATAATAATATTAAATAAATTGCAAGCTGTAACCAATAGGTATGTGTGGAATGGCCTGAGATTAACAATGGTGGACTGGGACTCCGAGTCCTTAATATCAGATTATACTATGAGACTGCACTGCTCTCTCATATTTCAGCGTGTAATACCACCAGCTCTCCTCCCCGCTGGCTTGAAATTGAACAAGCCTCATTGCCGGCTTACGCGACCTTACTAGACCTTCTTTGAATTCCCTCTCATTGCTCTTCTGCCATCCCCCTACATAACAAGATAGTAATTCACTGTAGGGACTCCTGGCTCTGGATTCTTCATCAACCCCTAATTTCCCCAACCCCTTCCTCGTATCACTCTATAAGAGGCCTTCTTTATTGCCTGCCGCTTTTGAGTCCCGCTACGAGACAAGCTTTCTCTGATCTCAACTCTCTGACTTCTCTGAAGAAGGACTCCTTACTCATAAGTGCTTTGTAGACTATGTTTTTGCACTGCTCAAATACCAGTTTGACTTCATAAGGCTCTGCTCAATCATAAAATCATGGGTATTTCTGGCCAACCCGCCCAGACCAATATCTCCCTGGGAACTTAGGATCAAAACAAATACCCACCTCAATTCCCCACTATCCTTTCATTACCAATTTCTCCTTAATGCATAAACATTGAAAAAGACTAGACATATGCATGACTGGGAACAGGAATGGGGCAAAACATTGTCAGAAAAAATTTGGACCGATGCAAAAACGCACACTAAGCAAACCATTCAATGTTTGACTTTATACAAACTTTATTATAAGCGCCTCACTAGGTGGCACTATGTACCATTCAAACTACACAAAATGTTCATAGATTCCTCCCTCCTCTGCTACCGAGAGTGCTCACAGAATGGAGACCCATTTCACATTTGATGGGTATGCCAAAAAACCCTTTTGGGACAAATTGCAAACACTATGTCACCTTTTGGGTTTGGTTGGGGATATGCCCTCCGAAGTCGTACTTCTTCACCTAAACCTTCAGCACTGTCCCATGCCTGAGCGCAATTTACTGATAATTATCCTAATGGCGGCGAAACTTATGATAGCTAGAAATTGGAAGAAGCCCAACCCGCCACAATGGCAGGCCATGGCTCAACTAATTGCATACTTTAAGTCCATGGAGAGCTTTGTTTATTGTTCACGTCAACAAATTGACTCATATTCCCTGACATGGCAACCCTGGGAGACACTTGGGTAAAGTAGGATACTTTCCCTCTAGAGGGGAAAAGTTTAGAAATATATTTTTTTTCTCTGCTGGGGGTCTTCCTCCCTTTTTTTCCCCTCTCATAGCCCCTCCCCCCCACCCTTTAAATCTGGAGTCCAGCCGACCAAATATAAACCTGAATATCCTATCCAACAAATCACCTCATTGCTGCTTGGCCCAATTTCGGCCTTAATTATTTTTAGATTAGATTCCCTAATGGAACCCAAATGAGAGACCTTAGGTCCATGAGTGACCTCTTGTTAGTAGGGAAAATCCTTTTCGTGTTCTATTTATGTTAACAAAAAACAAAAATGTATGCTGAGATTTCTTCCTTTCAGTGTGGACTTGTTTATTTTGTAAAATCTGTCTAACTCCTGTGGGCGGATGATAATCCATTGTTTGGAATTCTATTTGCACGTGTCTAACCCACATCTGTACGTAACAATTTAATTTTGTAGTTCTTTTCTGAAATCTCAAGAAAAATTTATAAAAGAAAACCACAAATAAAACTAAGTTTAAAATAAGCTAAAATTACAAAAAATAAAAAAGTCTAACATTACAGAAAATAATAAACTAAATTATCAAAAATAAAAAAAATTAAACCTAATCCCTATGAAAATAAAAAAGCCCCCCAAAATAAAAACACCCCCTTATCTAATATAAACTACCAATAGCCCTTAAAAGGGGCCTTTTGTAGGGCATTGCCCCAAGCTAAACAGCTCTTTTACCTCCAAAAAATACTAAGTCCCCCCAACAGTAAAACCCCCCTCCCACCAAACCCCCCAAAATAAAAAAAACTAACACTAAAATAACCTAAGCTACCAATTGCCCTTAAAGGGGCATTTGTATGGGCATTGCCCTTAAAAGGGCTTTCAGCTCTTTTACTGCCCTTAAAAGGGCATTCAGCTCTTTTATAAGCGCCCATTAAATCCCTAATCTAAAAAAAATAAACCCCAAAAAATAAAAAAAAGCCTAAATCTAACCCCCAAATACAGTAGGTACTCACGGTTCCTAAAGTCCGTCTGTAAAGTCTTGTTCCAGACGGAGAAGTCTTCTTCCAAGCAGCCAACATTTTCTTCCAAGTGGGGACCTCTTCTTTCTTCATCCAGGACCAAGCCGGCGCGGAGCGGAGATGACCAGAGATGACAGCGGAACTGAAGACCAGCGACCACGGAGCCATGGAGCGTGCGATGGCCGGCGTGCACTGACTATTGAATGCAAGGTACATGTTTAAATATGGCGTACCTTGCATTCTTACTGCCTGAAAAAAATCTAATCAGCCAATAGGATGAGAGCTACTCAAATCCTATTGACTGATTTGAATTAGCCAATAGGATTTGAGTTACTGAAATCCTATTGGCTCTTTCAAATCAGCCAATAGGATTTGAGTAGCTCTCATCCTATTAGCTGATTTAAATGATTTCAGCCAAAAGGAATGTAAGGTACGCCATATTTAAATGCGTACCTTGCATTCAATAGCCAGTGTACGGCAGTGATTGTACGAAGAGGATCCTCCACGTTCCATGCCTCTGCGGTCTCCGGCCTTCAGTTCCTTGGTCATCTCTGGTCATCTCAGCTCCGCGCCAGCTTGGTCCTGGATGAAGAAAGAAGAGGTCCCGGCTTGAAAGAAGATGTCGGCCGCTTGGAAGAATACTTCACCGCCAGACTTCAGAAACCGTGAATACCAATTTGGGGGTTAAATTTAGACTTTTTTAATTTAATTTTTTTTTTAGATTAGGAATTTAATGGGCACTTGTAAAAGAGCTGAATGCCCTTTCAAGGGCAATGCCCATGCAAATGCACCTTTAGGGGCAATGGGTAGTTTAGGTTATTTTAGTGTTCATTTTTCTTATTTTGGGGGGTTTGATGGGTGGGGGGTTTAACTGTTAGGGGGGAATTAGTATTTTTGTAGAGGTAAAAGAGCTTTTTAATTTAGGGCAATGCCCTATAAAAGGCCCTTAAAAGGGCTATTGGTAGTTTAGATTAGATTAAGGGGTGTTTTTATTTTGGGGGGCTTTTTTATTTTTATAGGGATTAGGTTTAATTTTTTTTTATTTTTTGATAATTTGGTTTATTATTTTCTGTAATGTTAGACATTTTTATTTTTTGTAATTTTAGATTATTTTAAACTTAGTTTTATTTGTGGTTCTATTTATAAATTTTTTATTTTCATAGGGATTTCGTTAAATTTATTTTTGATAATTTGGTTTATTATTTTCTGTAATTTTAGACTTTTTTGTTGTTGTTGTAATTCTAGATTAATTTAAATTTACGGCCAGATTACGAGTTTTGCGTTATGAGCGGCTCGGTAATAACTTGCAAGTTATTTCCACCGCTCACCTTTGATAGCACTGCTATTACAGGTTTTCCAAAAAACCTGCGTTTGTGGGCAATATGGCAGCTCCATACCGCACACAAATACCACCTCTGCTTTGAGCTGGTTTACGTGCTTGTAACATCATAGACATCAATAGGGAGAGCCGGCTAAAAAAAAACCTAACACCTGCAATAAAGGAGCGTAAAGCTCCGTAACGCAGCCCCATTGATTCCTATGGGGAAAGAAAATTTATGTTTACACCTAACATCCTAACATAAACCCCGAGTCTAAACACCCCTAATCTGCCGCCCCCGACATTGCGACACCTACATTACACTTATTAACCCCTAATCTGCTGCCCCCAATGTCATCGCTACCTACATTACACTTATTAACCCCTAATCTGCTGCCCCCAATGTCACCGCCACCTACATAAATTTATTAACCCCTAAATCTAACCCTAAGTCTAACTCTAACCCTAACACCCCTAACTTAAATATAATTAAAATAAATCAAAATAAAAATTACTATCATTTCCTAACAAACGGCTAGATTATGAATTTTGCGTTATGAGCTGCTCGGTGCTAACTTGCAAGTTATTGTCACTGCTCACGTCCCTATAGCGCTGCTATTACAGGTTTTCAGAAACCCGGCGTTAGCAGGCAATATAGCAGCGTTGAGCTCAATTGAGCTCCATACCGCACTCAAATACCAGCGCTGCTTTGAGCTGGTTTTACGTGCTCGTGCACAATTTCCCCATAGGCATCAATGGGGAGAGCCGGCTAAAAAAAAGCCTAACACCTGCAATAAAGAAGTGTAAAGCTCCGTAACGCAGCCACATTGATTCCTATGGGGAAACAAAATTTATGGTTAAACCTAACACCCTAACATAAACCCAGAGTCTAAACACCCCTAATCTGCCCCCCTCGACATCGCTGGCATCTACATTACAATTATTAACCCCTAATAAGCCGACCCCACCACCACGCCACCTACCTACACTTATTAACCCCTAATCTGCTGCCCCCAATGTCGTTGCTACCTACATTGCACTTATTAACCCCTAATCTGCCACCCCTGACACCGCCGCCACCTACCTAAACTTATTAACTCCTAAACTGCCGCCCACAATGTTGCCGCCCCCTACATTACAGTTATTAACACCTAATCTGCTGCCCCCGACATTGCCGCCATCTACCTACACTTATTAACCCCTAATCTTCCGCCCCCAACGTCGCCACCACTATACTAAAGTTATTAATCCTTAAACCTACCCTAAATCTAATCCTAACACCTACTAATTTGAACATAATTAATATAAATCTAAATAAAAATTACAATTAATACCTAAATAATTCCTATTTAAAACTAAATACTTACCTGTAAAATAAACCCTAAGCTAGCTACAATATAACTAATAGTTACATTGTATCGATCTTAGGTTTTATTTTTATTTCACAGCTAAGTTTGTATTTATTTTAACTAGGTAGACTAGTTAGTAAATAGTTATTAACTATTTACTAGCTACCTAGTTAAAATAAATACAAACTTACCTGTAAAATAAAACCTAACCTGTCTTACACTAACACCAAACCTTACACTACAATTAAATAAATTACCTTAATTAAATACAATTAATTACATTACAATAAAACACAAAATTGCACAAAATAAAAAATAAATTATCAAATATTTAAACTAAGCCCTATGAAAATAAAAAAGCCCCCCAAAATTAAAAAAAAACCCTAGCCTAAACTAAACTACCAATAGTCCTTAAAAGGGCCTTTTGCAGGGCATTGCCCCAAAGAAATCAGCTATTTTACCTGTAAAAAAAAATACAAACACCCCCAACAGTAAAACACACCCACACAACCAAACCCCCCAAATAAAATCCTATCTAAAAAAACCTAAGCTCCACATTGCCCTGAACCCTAAGCTAAAAATAAAACCCACCCAATAAACCCTTAAAAAAACCTAACACTAACCCCTAAAGAACAACTTACAGTTTTTGAAGACCCGACATCCATCCTCAACGAAGTCGGCAGAAGTTTTCATCCAAGCGGGCCGAAGTCTTCATCCAAGCCGGCAGAAGTCTTCATCCAGACGGCATCTTCTATCTTCATCCATCCGGTGCGGAGCAGGTCCATCTTCAAGACATCCAGCGCGGAGCATCCTCTTCTCTTGACGGCTAACGAAGAATGAAGGTTCCTTTAAGGGACGTCATCCAAGATGACGTCCCTTGAATTCCGATTGGCTGATAGAATTCTATCAGGCAATTGGAATTAAAGGTGAAAAAATCCTATTGGCTGATGCAATCAGCCAATAGGATTGAGCTTTAATCCTATTGGCTGATCCAATCAGCCAATAGGATTGAGCTTGCATTCTATTGGCTGTTCCAATCTTTGTACTTTAGTTTATTTAATGTAATTGTATTTAATTGTAGTTAGTTTAGGTTATTAATTTAATGATAGTGTAATTGTAATTTAGGTTAGGATTTATTTTACAGGTATATTTGTATTTATTTTAACTAGGAAGTTATCAAATAGTTAACAACTATTTAATAACTATTGTACCTAGTTAAAATAAATACAAAGTTGCCTGTAAAATATATTTCAGTTAGGGGGGTGTTAGGGTTAGGTTTAGACTTAGGTTTAGGGGTTAATAAATTTAATGTAGTAGCGGCAACGTTGGGGTCGGAAGATTAAGGGTTAATAAATGTAGGTAGGTGTCGGAGATGTTAGGGAAGGTAGATTAGGGGTTAATAAAATTTAACTAGTGTTTGCGAGGCGGGAGTGCGGCGGTTCAGGGGTTAATATATTTATTAAAGTGGCAGCGATGTCAGGTCAGCAGATTAGGGGTTAAAAACTTTAAGTGTTTTCGATGGGGAGGGCTCGGTTTAGGGGTTAATAGGTAGTTTATGGGTGTTAGTGTACTTTTTAGCACTTTAGTTAAGAGTTTTATACTACGGCGTTAGCCCATAAAACTCTTAACTACTGACTTTTAAATGTGGTCTTGACAGGAGAGGGTCTACCGCTCACTTCTTCCAAGACTTGTAATACCGGCATTAGGCAAATCCCATTAAAAAGATAGGATACGCAATTTACGTAAGGGGATTTGCGGTAAACTCAAGTCGCGGAAGAAAAGTGAGCGGTACACCTGTACCTGCCAGACTCGTAATACCAGCGGCCATTAAAAAGCAGCGTTGGGACCACTCAACGCTGCTTTTTAAGGCAAACGCAAGACTCGTAATCTAGACGTTTGCTTGTAGAATTATGAGTGTGGTTAGAAAACTGAGCATTTACTTTGTTTTGTGCAGATAAATCATTTTCAGAGTTTTGCTTTAATCCTTTTGCTTCTCATCACTGATCAAACGCTGCAGGAGAACTCCATTATATATTGTGTGTACTTATTAACTGCTGTAAAGGGAACTGTTTAAATCTCTGATCAAAATATTAAAACAGGCAATATTCTATACTTGTATGGCTTCAATTCCCAGTTAACCCTTTCATGCCGGGGTTAACATGTCTACATTGGAACAACTGTTCAGAAGTAAACAATTTGAAATCTCGCAATTGTGCATGTGATCACGAGATTTCAATGATGGGATTGCATCAGGGGGCATCCCTATGATGCTAGGCACGCCCCCAAGGCCGAGATCCCATCAGGGAAGCTCCAGTGGCTTCAGGAAAGCCAAGCTGTTAGGACGTTGTATTCCGTCCATCGGCACTAAAGTCCAGCAAAATTCGGATGGAATACAACGTTGTAATGGCATTAAAAGGTTAAATAGTAAAGGTATACAATTTCTACAAAACAGATAATAATATTTATAGCATAGTCTTGTAAAATGTAATAATAGAGAATATGGGGCCGATTTATCATGGCCCGAATGTGGCCAAATATAAATACATGAGTGCTACTGAAATTCTATTGACTGATTTGAACAGCCAAAAGGATTTCAGTAGCTCTCATTCTATTGGCTGATTTGAATTTCCAAAATCAAATCAGCCAATAGGAATGCAAGAGGCGCCATTTTGAAAAGGCTCCCTTGTATTGAAGATTCAGTATACGGCAGCGACCGTATAAAGAGGATGCTCTGCGCCGGATGTCTTCAGGATGGACCAGCTGCGCACCGCGGGGATGACGATAGAAGACTCCGCCGGGATGAAGATAGAAGATGCTGCCAGGATGAAGAAAGATGCCGCCTGGATGAAGATGGAGCCGCCAGGATGAAGATTCTTCAAGTGGGACTTCAGCAACTGTGAGTACCTAAATACTGTTTTTGGGGTGGGTCTTTTTTTTAGTTTACGGGTTGGGCATTTCTTAAAAGAGCTAAAAGCCATTTTAAGGGCAGGAAAAAGAGCTAAATGCCATTTTAAGGGCAATGCCCATACAAATGCCCTTTTCAGGGCAATCGATAGATTAGGTTTTACTTTATTTTTATTTTGTGGGTTTGGGGGGTCGGGGTTTGTATACTGTTAGGGGATGTTTGTTTTGTTTTGTAGCAAAAGAGCTGTTAACTTTAGGGCAATGCCCTACAGAAGGCCCTTTTAAGGTCCCACAAAAGGCCATTTTAAGGGCCCTTGGTAGTTTATTATAGATAAGGCTTTTTTTATTTTGGGGTGGGCTTTTTTTTTAAACAAGGTATTAGAATAGGAATATTTTTTTTTGGATAATTTTGTTTGTTATTTTTTGTAATGGTAGTTTTTTTATATTTTTTGTAATTTTAGTGTATTTTTATTTTTTTAATATTAGGTTTTAGTGTAAGGCAGCTTAAGTTTTATTTCACAGGTAAGTTTGTATTTATTTTAACTAGGTAGTTGGTAAATAGTTAATAACTATTTACTAACTAGTCTACCTAGTAAAAATAAATACAAACTTACATGTGAAATAAAAATAAAACCTAAGCTAGCTACAATTTAACTATTAGTTATAGTGTACCTCGCTTAGGTTTTATTTCACAGGTAAGTATGTATTTAGTTTGAAATATGTATTATTTAGTTAATAATTGTAACTTTAATTTAGCTCTATTTTAATTATGTTAAAGTTAGGGGGTGTTAGGTTAGATTAGGGGTTAATAACATTATGTGCCGGTGATGTCGGTGATGTCGGGGACAGCAGATTAGGGGTGTTTAGACGTGGGGTTTTTGTTAGGGTGTTAGATTTAAACGTAACTTTTATTCCTCATAGACATCAATGGGGTTGCGTTACGGAGCTTTTCATACGCTTCAGGTGTTAGTTTTTTTTCTAACCCGCTATCCCCATTGATGTCTATGGGGAAAGCGTGCACGAGCACGTCTAAACAGCGCTTGTATTTTGTGCGGTATGGAGCTCAATAAGAGAAAAACAGTTAGAGACCAGCGCAAATATGACCTGATACAGACACTTATATTCAAGGAAGATTCCCAATATAACCTCCAACCAAAAATGACAAAGAATAGAGAAAGATATAAGTGCGCAAAATTAATGCTGAAGTATGGAGGTATGGAGCTCAATACAACCATATCGCACGCACAAACCGGCTGTTTGAAAACTTGTAATGGCAGCGCAATGTAGTGTGAAATAACGCAACTTTTTTTGCGTTCATTAAAGACCCTGTTGCGCCCATAACTTGTAATCTACCTGATAGGGAACAATTGTCCAGATAATGACCTACAGCCTGTGTGTTGTTTGTTACTATATTTTCAGACTATAAAGCCATCTGAGCCCTTTGCAAACATAATAATTAGTTGTTTTTTTTTGCAGAACTTTGGACATTTTTGGCATGAAGACTTACAAGATATTTTACTAAGATGGGGCCTAATGTCCACAGGCTCCATCTTAGTAAGATATCTTGTAAGTTTTCATGCCAAAAATGTTCTGCAAAAAAACTAATGATTATATTTGCAAAGGGGTGAGAAGGCTTTATAGTCTGACAATATAGTAACAATCCACATAGCACACACAGCAATACATTTTATTTGGAGGTTCAGCCACCCCCTACCTTTCTTCTTCATCCATGTGCAATTGTGCAGTAACATCAGATCAGGTCATGGGGAGGGAAAGTCAGAGCACCGCAGAAAGGGTGCGCAGGAGTCTTTAGTGACCACATCAGTAAAGGAAGTGAGCACTGTAAGCTTGGCGTGTTTAAAGCTAAGGCACGCACCTGCGGTTGCTAGAGTCCCTTCTCTCCTCTCCAGACCACCTGTCTATAGTAACTAGTCATTGGTTTAGTGCTTAGAAGACCGGGAGTGGGGTGGAATTGAGGCGGACAGAAGGGAACAGGAAGCAGCATGGCAGCCATAGTGGGTAAAAGAAAGTGTCCCCCTGATGTCGGCCCACATGACATGACATCACTCACACATTACCTGTATTGTGCATGATACATCTATACCGGCCATCACCGCACAGCATCACTGTGTCCTGCATTGGCCCACAACATGCTACTACAAGTAATGGTGGGCGGGGCAAAGGTAACCGGCGGCCCACCGGGCATTTGCCCGGTATGACCTATGGCCAGTCCGGGCCTGCACAGACTTACTCAAACACAGTCTCACTCAAAACACACACTCACTCAGAGACTAACTCAAACACAAATACACAAACATACACAGACAAACACACACAGATTCACTCAAATACACACAGACAGAGATTTACAGATAGATATACAGACACACAACTAGAGACCCAATCAAACACACACTCAAAAATTAAGGCAGCCTGATATAGATGCACAATAGACAGTAATTGAATTTGTAGGGGGGTCAATAAAATAATCTTATGTATTTACTTTTTCTACAAATCCAGTAAGTGCATATAATGCATATGTATCTGTATATATATATTATTATTTTTTTTAATTATGTGTGCACTCTGTGCAATGTAGGACTTTTCTCCAATTTACTCAAGCCCACACAAACTCATGCTGAGATTTGCACAGAGGCACTCACATTGGTGTAGGCAACAATTAAATAGACCCCTACATAGGCACATTTATGTTATGTAAGAATACTTAAAGGGACGTGAAACCAAAATTTTTTCTTTCATGATTTCTTCTTCATCCATGTGCAATTGTGCAGTAACATCAGATCAGGTCATGAGGAGGGAAAGTCAGAGCACCGCGGAAAGGGTGCGCAGTTCCACTTCATTTGATTGGTCAAAGTTGTTTTTACGTCAAAAAGGGGGGGGGTAATTCCTTGTCATCTCGGGGCTTCCTCTGAATTGTATCTTAGATTTTTAATGTTAATATGGAAAGATCGCTTCTGCTATTTTGTGCTGAGATTTGCACAAAGGCACTCACATTGGTGTAGGCAACAATTAAATAGACCCCTACATAGGCACATTTATGTTATGTAAGAATACTTAAAGGGACGTGAAACCAAAATTTTTTCTTTCATGATTTCTTCTTCATCCATGTGCAATTGTGCAGTAACATCAGATCAGGTCATGGGGAGGGAAAGTCAGAGCACAGCGGAAAGGGTGCGCAGTTCCACTTCATTTGATTGGTCAAAGTTGTTTTTACGTCAAAAAGGGGGGGGGGGGTAATTCCTTGTCATCTCGGGGCTTCCTCTGAATTGTATCTTAGATTTTTAATGTTAATATGGAAAGATCGCTTCTGCTATTTTGTGTGAAGGGACCTTAAACATGTTTCAAGGAGTTAGAATTTAAAATTTAAAGAGAATTCTCCCAGTATTTGATATTATTGAAAAGAACGCTATCATACTGCTATATAAAGAGACTCTGAGTATTGTGCAAAAGATTATCATACATTCATCAATAATACATTTAGAAATGATCACATTCATACTATTTTTGTATAAAGAAACATTGAGCATTAAAAGATCTTATTATATATTTAATAATACTAAAAAACTGATTAAAAACAATTTAATACCATTATATACCTTATATAATACCTTATATAATATGGACTAATATTAATTATAACTTATGTATATAGATCATTTTTGGATTCATTGTTAGCCTTCTAATTAATATATTATCTCCTCTGTGATATCGATTTGGTCATTTGTTTAAAAATACATGTACTAAATATAATAGTGACAATATGTGAAAAAACATTTTTTACAAATTGTATATGTATATATCATATCTACTTAAACATCTTAGTGCTATATTTGTTTTTAATGTTTTAATTAGCTCTCTATATAAATCTTACACATTGTACCTATATAATAATTGGAACTATATCAATTGCTTGGTCTTCTAAGTTATAATTTCCAGCCTAAATAGGTGTATATTAGTCTCCTAAGTGCGACATGAATTACTAAAAATTAAAAATTAAATAGATTAATTTAGATTTAGATAAAAAGGGGAAGAAGGAGGGACTTTAATCAAATTAGGTACATAGAAAAGGGGATAGGTCCAGTTCGGAATTTAGACCTTTTGGGTATATGGTGTCAAAATTAAATATGAATTCCGCTTCCTTTCTTAATAGACTCAGCTCAAAACTACCACCCCTCCAATTTTTCTTAACTTTACATATGCCCCAATATTTTAAGTCTGATAATTTATTGTGATGTATTTCTCTAAAATGTTTATATAGTTGGGTTTCTAAATTTCCTTTTTTGATATTGCATAGATGTTCTCTTATCCAATCTCCTAACATTCTGGTGGTCTCGCCTATATAGAACAAATTACACCTACATTGCAGCAGGTACACCACCCCCTTACTGCTGCATCTAATAGTATCTTTGATTTGAAAACTATCTTTTTGTCCTGGAAAATTTATATTTTTCTTTTTTGAGCTGTATTTACAGGCCCTACAGAGATGGCAAGGGAAAAAACCTTTTCAATTTTGGCCTAATAGGTAATTTTGTATCTGTTTCCTATAGTTGGGTCGAATACTAGTATACCTATTCCTATAGTTGGGTCGGATACTAGTAGTCGGATACTACTTTTATATCTAAGTCTAAAAATGTAATAGTTAGAGAATACAATTTTAAACAACTTTACAATTTACAGTATCACACAAAAGTGAGTAAACCCCTCACATAGTAGCAAATGTATAGCCTGTATAACAGTATAAATGTGCTGTCCCCTCAAAATAACTCAACACACAACCATTAATGTCTAAACCATTGGCAACAAAAGTGAGTACACCCCTAAGTGTAAATGTCCAAATTGGGCCCCATTAGCCATTTTCCCTCCCCGGTGTCATGTGACTCAGTGTTACAAGGTCTTAGGTGTGAATGTGGAGCAGGTGTGTTAAATTTGGTGTTATCACTGTCACACTTTCTCATACTGGTCACTTGAAGCTCAACATGGCAAATCATGGCAAAGAACTCTCTGAGGATCTGAAAAAAAAGAATTGTTGCTCTACATAAAGATGGCCTAGGCTATAAGAAGATTGCCAAGACCCTGAAACTGAGCTGCAGCACAGTGGGCAAGAACATATAGTGGTTTCACAGGACAGGTTCCACTCAGAACAGGCCTTGCCATGGTCGACCAAAGAAGTTGAGTGCACATGCTCAGTGTCATCATATACAAAGGTTGTCTTTGGGAAATAGACGTATGAGTGCTGCCAGCATTGCTGTAGAGGTTGAAGGGGTGGGGGGTCAGCTTGTCAGTGCTCAGACAATATGCCACACACTGCATCAAATTGGTCTGCATGGTTGTTGTCCCAGAAGGAAGCCTCTTCCAAAGATGATGCACAAGAAAACCAGCAAACAGTTTGCTGCAGACAAGGGCATGGATTACTGAAACCATGTCCTGTGGTCTGATGAGACCAAAATAAACTTATTTGGTTCAGATGGTATCAAGCATGTGTGGCGGCAACCAGGTGAAAAATACAAAGACAAGTATGTCTTGCCTACAGTCAATCATGGTGGCGGGAGTGTCATGGTCTGGGCCTGCATAAGTGCTGCCAGCACTGGGGAGCTACAGTTCATTGAGGGAACCATGAATGCCAACATGTACTGTGCCATACTGAAGCAGAGCATGATCCCCTCCCTTCAGAGACTGGGGCCATAGGGCAGTATTCCAACATGATAATGAACCCCAACATACCTCCAAGATGATCACTGCCTTTCCTAAAGAAGCTGAGGGTAAAGGTGATGGACTGGCCAAGCATGTCTCCAGACCTAAACCCTATTGAGCATCTGTGGGGCATCCTCAAATGGAAGGTGGGGAAGCGCAAAGTCTCTAAGATCCACAAGCTCCGTGATGTCATCATGGAGGAGTGGAAGAGGACTCCAGTGGCAACCTCTGAAGCTCTGGTGAACTCCATGCCCAAGAGGGTTAATGCATTGCTGTAAAAATAATGGTGGCCACACAAAATATTGACACTTTGGGCCCAATTTGGACATTTCCACTTAGGGGTGTACTCTCTTTTGTTGCCAACGGCTTAGACATTAATGGCTGTGTGATGGGTTATTTTGAGGGGACAGCAAATTTACACTGTTATACAGGCTGTACACTCACTACTTTACATTGTAGCAAAGTGTCATTTCCTCAGTGTTGACACATAAAAAGATATAAAAAAATATTTACAAAAATGTGAGGGGTGTACTCACTTTTGTGGGATACTGTACTTCTATTTTTTATTTGCTTCCTCTCTTGTTATCCTTTGCTGAAAGTTTATCTAGGTAAGCTCAGGAGCAGCACATAATCTAAGTTCTAGCTGCTGATTGGTGGCTGCATATATGTATACCAATTGTAATTGGCTCACTGATGTGTTCAGTTAGAAACCAGTAGTGCATTCCTGCTCCTTCAACAAATGATACCAAGAGATTTAAACAAATTAGATAATAGAAGTAAAGTAAAAAGTTGTTTAAAATTATATTCTCTGGCGGAGCCTGGAGCTATAGGGAGATGGCAGCTTAGTAAAGGAGCTCCGTGCTAGGCTGTACAATGTAAAGGCATTTAGAGGCATATATGCCTAAACTTAGTTACTGAGCATCTGAGTGTTGATAGTGGGTACCCAGGAGTGCAATTTGGAGCAATCTGAAGCGCTATAAATACCACACTACTACGGAGCTACATGAAGCAGGCGGATGCCGATCGCCATCTTACCCACGTGGCGTAGTTACTATCAGACGGCATTGCGCTGCACACCTCAACTACTCGGAGCACTTAGGCAGACCCCTCGGCCCTAGTAGAGAGAAGAGGACTCCCTTACAAAAAGACACAGCGGATTGACCCTGCACACCAGCTACAAAGCAGAGGGAGCGTTCCGGTAACGGACGCGCATGAAGGCCAGCAGCTGTAAGGGCGGTAAGAGGGTCTGTGAGAAGCACAGCTTGTTAAAGTGGGTTAGCAAAAGAGGATAACCATGGGACTCGCTCACCGACATAGAAGGGCTATTTATGTGGTTTAGCGGAGTATTGTATGAGCCAGCTTATAAGGCTTGTGAACCCAGATACCTAAAATAACTTGCTCATATACAAGGGCCTGAAAGTAACAGCACCAACACAGAGTTAAAAAGATGATTTAATATCAGAAGGCAGGATATCACACTACGCTTTGATAAGAATTAGACATGATCATAAGCTATAGAGGATGGGCTGCAATCTGCACACACTCTCAACATTAACTATAGACACCATGTGGCTAGCTATGTGTCTGATGCAATCTTAACTCTCTAACACCATTTTAACAGAGGGCAGCACATACAATATCACAGGTTCTACTCTGCTTTCTATTTTCTATGACTGAGGAGCCATAGGAGAAAGACTCTATATAAAAAAAAAAATCTCTCAAAGTGACCATCCATCTAAGCCCTGCAGCAACAGGTTACACCAGAGGAGCATGGCCGCCTAAATGGGGAAATAAATTGTTAACAACCTATGTGCAATAGCATTCTCCACTATCAGCTAACCACTTGCAATATCCTCTATGCTTTAAACTACAGATATCATCAATACTAGGACGCCAGCTACAACCCTTGGATTTACCCCTTGTGTTCTAACAACATACGGGCTGCATCCATATACCATGTCAGCTAGAAAACATCATAAGCCCCCTCAGGGATCTAAACTAGCAGCCGCTTCTCTTTTCTTTAAGCCATCTAAGGGTGAGAAAATGCTGGAAGCTGTTAATACAGCAATAGAGGAAGATATCGACTCTGAAACAGACTCCCAGTTCAATGAAGAAGAAGCTATTCCTGCTACAAGAGCAGACCTCAAGGCTTTAGTATCTAAGCAGGATATCAACAAAAACTTTGATAAGCTCTGGGACAAAATAGACGCTTTCCAAAATACAGTCACAGCCAGCCTGGCAGATATAAAGCAAGAAATTACTGAATTGGGCTCCAGGGTTGCTAGTCTGGAAGAAAATGAAGCTTCTACGAATGACGAAATATCTAATCTAACACAAAAGGTCTCCACACAACAACAAGAAGTAAATGAGATGCAAGACAAGCTGGAAGATCTAGAAAACAGGAGTCGCAGGTGTAACCTGCGACTGAAAGGGATTCCAGAAGCAGTCTCGACGGAAGAACTACCTATCTATCTTCACCAGCTATTTCAAGCTATTACAGGAGAAGCGAGTGAAGGGAAATTTCTAACTGAAAGGGCACACAGAGCCCTAAGACCTAAACCAAAAGAAGGTGCACCTCCCAGAGATGTAATCGTCAAATTTCTTAGATTCCCAGAAAAGGAAGAAATACTTGCAGCGGCACGGAAACACCCCACTTTTAAGTTCCAAGGCATGGTGATTCAATTTTATCAAGACCTTTGCATACGAACCCTCCAAAGGAGAAGCCAATTAAAGCCGTTAACAACGCTTCTACGAAAGCATCAGATCAGTTATCGTTGGGGCTTTCCCTTTTGCCTTTATATACTACACAATGGGAGATCCTTGAGCCTCAAGGAGGTCACAGAAATTCCTGATATGTGTCGGACTCTACACCTAGAACCGCCTGAAATACCACAACTGAAGGAGAGTGAAGATACATCCCAGGTACAAGTGGGCCCATCCCACACCCAAAGACAAAAGTGGACCAGAGTCCCTAAGAGAAAGAACAAGTCTTGATGATCTCTTTTTATAGACGATCTGTTTCAGATGATCCATCTCAGGATTATGGTTACACAGATGGGTAATGGAGTATGCAATGTTAGTACCTAATAACTGTTGGTCTGTAAGATGCTAAAGAAAAACTTTTTTTATGGTATCAATGCTTACAGTTATAACACCATGTGATTCAGTTTGCTTCTCTGTTATTTCTCTGTTGTTTATAGAACTTTGCTCCACTAGCTGAGGTAAAGAGAGAGATGAGGACTCTAGTATCTCTCAGCTTACTATTACTATTGAGGAAGAAGGAGGTGGAGGAGGAACCCCAGTGGTAAATGGACCCTGACAAAAGGTCCTAATGAAGGTTAAAATGTTCTTTTGATTGTGAATTTTAAGGGTAAATGGTCTCCACAACAGGCTATCCCCTTTCTTTCTTACAATATCTCAGATGTGTAATTGCTCTTTCTAATGCCAATTTTATGCTCTTTTCTTTAACTTAATATGTTGTAACATGTACAGTTTTAGCACGGTGGATTGGTAGAGTGCGGTCGACCTGTGTAAGACGGAGGGTGAGGTTGATGGTACTCTCCCTTTGTTCCACTTCTTTTTGTTTTTATTGTTAGTTCTCCTATTCAGGAGAGGCAGATTCTGTTTTTATGTTCTAACACGGTTCTTGAATAGACTTTTAATGTTTGTAAATTCTTATGTTTTTATTTCTGTTTTTGCCATGTCGACTCAACTTGCTTGCCTGCACGCATCATCTCACAAGAGACAACTATATCAGCAATGCCTATGGGCAATCATAGAGAATGAAGAGACGGCGGGTCTGGGGGGAGGGCCTCCCACCAGTAAAATCGTGAGTAATGACTTGTAACCTTCGATTGATATCACACAATGTCAGAGGCCTAAATTCAGACTTAAAGCGCAGAACAGCACTTAGCCAATATACTAGTCTAAAAGCTAACATTATATTCCTACAAGAGACACACTTCACCAGGGAGGTCATACCTAAATATTGGGCTAGAGGCTATACACAACATTTTCACTCAATAACTGACAAAAAAAAAAGAGGAGTGTCAATACTGATACACCAATCGGTGGGTTTCGTGTTAGAAGAGACAATTAGAGACCCGGAGGGTAGGTATCTTATACTCAAAGGGAGACAACATGATAAGCAGTTAGTATTTTGTAATGTATACGCACCAAATGAAACACAGGCATCCTTCTTTGCTAATGTTTCTCACCTACTGACCCAGTGGTCGCAGTCCCGGATGATCTTAGGGGGTGACTTTAATGTGTCAATGTATGCCCACCAAAATAAAGATAAAAATCCACTGTCCCAAAAACAACTGAGACATAATTCTACAATTAAAAAAATAAAAGAGATGTTCTTCTCTCATAATATGTTAGACTCCTGGGACACTCTATATGGGAGAACGCAAGACTATACATACTATTCGTCGGTGCACAAATCCTACTCAAAACTAGATTATATCTATATTAGCCAAACTCTGATTCCAGACCTAGCATCCTCTAAGATCCACGCATGTGCTTGGTCGGACCACTCTATAGTCCAAATAGATATCAAACAGACATTCCACACTAGTGCGACGCGATCTTGGAACTTTGACCCATACGTTCTCCAGAACCCTAAGACGCGTGAATCTATCTCTAAAGCACTGTCAGAATATTGGGGCATGAATGTGGGGACCACTTCCAATCCTATAAACATTTGGGCAGCACATAAACCCTTCATCAGAGGCCTACTAATTAAGGAAAAAACAATCTTGAATAAAACAACAAGACTTCAAATAGACACTCTACAAAAACAAATAGATGAACTTACTAGGTCACATCAATGGAATCTATCACCCGCCATTTTTACACAATTACAGGCCAAACGACTAGAACTAGCCACACTTATGAACAAGACCTCTGCGAGAGCAGCACATAGATTAAAATCACAATACTTTTTATATTCAAACAAACCGGATAAGTATCTAGCTCATAAGCTTAGGGAGAGGACTAAATCTTTTGCCATACCCTATTTACAGACTACTGATGGCTCCTGCACCTCAAACCCACAAGAGATAGCCAACACTTTTGCACAATATTACGCCCATCTTTATGACGGAGAAAAAGTAACACACAATGATCAGACGAACCGACTCAGGGCTAAATTCTTAGAGGACGCTAAACTCATACCCTTAGATAAAGAGGCCGGAGAGGAGCTCAATGCAGAGATAACGACTAGGGAGGTCCTTAACGCTATAAAAGAGCTTAAACCGGGTAAAGCAGCAGGCCCAGACGGTTTCCCAGGTGAATACTACCAACTCTATAAAACAATTTTGGTCCCCCATGTAGTCTCATTGTGCAATGATATTTTACAAGGTAATGAAGTTCCACGTGAAATATTACAGGCCAAAATAGTAGTCATACGCAAACCAGGCAGGAACCCAAAGCTATGCCAAAACTATAGACCCATTTCCCTAATTAATCAGGATATAAAAATTTTCACCAAAATTTTAGCCAACAGACTCAAAGTGCACCTAACATCACTAATTCACCCCGATCAGGTGGGTTTTATTTTAGATAGAGAAGCCCCAGACAACACAAGATGAAAAATCTCCTTAATTGAATACCTCAGCAAATCGAAAACGCCTTCTCTGGTCCTCTCTTTGGATGCAGAGAAGGCGTTTGACAGAATAGACTGGGACTACATGCTAGAGGTTTTGGATAGATTTGGTTTCCATGGGGGGTTTGTTCAGGCTATCAAAGGCATTTATTCATGCCCCACAGCTACTGTTAGGGCGGCGGGATATCAGTCTAAATCAATAGATATTTTGAATGGCACCAGACAGGGCTGCCCGCTTTCGCCTCTTTTATTCGCGCTTTGCATAGAGCCATTAGCAGCGATGATTCGATCGACCCCAGATATACACGGAGTTTTAATTAAAGGACAGGAATTTAAGATTTCATTGTTTGCGGATGATGTCCTTCTTACAATGACTAAACCACTTCTATCCCTCCCAAATCTCTATCGGGTATTGCAGGACTACTCTGATGTCTCGGGATACAAGGATAATTTAGAAAAATGTGAAGCTATCCCTATCGCCCTTCCTAATCACACTAAAAAACTGATTGACACAAACTTTGAATTTCATTGGACGACAGAGTCGATCAAATATTTAGGGATTAAGATCTCACATAATATAGAAGACCTATATAGACTGAACTACATCCCCTTATATAAAATAATAAGGAAAGATATAAATACATGGAAAAAGGGCGGATTTTCATGGTATGGCCGATTAACGGCGATTAAAATGAACGTCCTTCCGAGGCTTCTATACCTCTTTCAGGCCCTCCCAATTAAAGTACCCTTGACTGATCTTAGTAAACTACAAACTGACTTGGTGGGCTTCCTGAGAGGCAACAAAAAAGCTAGAATACCATCTCAGATCCTACAGCAACACAGACAGTTAGGAGGGGTGGGAACCCCAAACTTAATACACTATTACCAAGCAGCAAGACTGGCGCAAACTACTTTACTGAGCAAAAATCCAAAGGACCTGGTGTGGGTGCAGGTGGAGATGCTCTTGACAGACTACAAAACCCCAGAGGAGATACTATGGGACTTCTCTAAACACCCCTTTAGGGGAATGCCAGCCTCTAAGCTCACAATGGAGATGATGCAAACATGGGTTTCGCTCTCCAGATCCCTAAACCTAATCCCTCAAGACTCGATTGTGCGACCAATAAAGTCCATTTTAAATCCAGACTTTCACACACATTTGGGGAAATGGGAAAACAAAGGATTATATAGGGTAGCAGACTTCCTACATAATAACAAAATAGCTACTTATCAACAAATACAAGAGAAAATTAGCCCAGAGAAACTACATTGGTTTTTATACCTACAAGTGACCTCAGCTATCACCAAACTCAGGACACATAGCTCAAGGATACCGTTAACAACGCTTGAACACTTCTGCACCACACCCAAACGTCACAAAAAACAAATCTCGGCTATATACTTAGCAATACAAAAAGCTAAATTCACATCTAAATCCCCTGTAATGATGAAATGGGAAAGGGATCTACAGACAGTTTACTCTAAGGAAGAATGGGAAACAATGCTATATACAACTAGTAAAGGATTAATCAGTGCCGACTTCAGAGAAAACTGTATTAAAACATCTTTCAGATGGTATCCGACCCCCATAGTCACATCCCATTATACTCAAAGTGGTAACAAACTTTGCTACAGAGGCTGCGCAGAAACAGGGACATATATCCACATGTGGTGGGAATGCCCACAGGTCAAACAAATATGGTTCAAACTCTCTGAGTTACTTAGCGAAGTATTATCTGAAACTATCTCGCTAACACCGTCACAAGCATTATTAAACGAACATATTAAACCTTTTAATGCATCTATCAATACGTTCATACGTACACTATGCACAGCCACTAGGATCTCCTTAGCAAGATATTGGAAATCAGGAACACCCTCATGGGGGGAGGTGATGGACAAGATTCAAGCTACATATAAAATGTTGGAAACGATAGCCCACATTAAAAATAACTATGATCAATTCTTAAAAATATGGAACTTTTGGATCCTGGCAGGACATTAGATACATAGGGGGTGCGAACATGTAGCTTTGACATTAGGATAGGTTGACCATAGACGGGGTTTGCGGGGCGACCCAAGGGGCCCCTCAGGCGACCGCGATACGACTTTTGCTTAGGAACTGGTGGGGGCCCTTCCCCCGGATCTGCTGCAGGGGAAAAGAGACGACAGGCAAGTTGTTGGTAATTTTATATTGGTTTATGTTTGGTTTTTGAGGGGTTGGAGGGAGGGGGAGGGGGGGGAAAGTATATAAAGTAAATTTGTCGAGTGCAGAGAAAGGAGAAGTGAGAAATTGTCTGATCTGTTTTCTACTGTTCTTCCCTTCGATGCATTCCTAAAAACTTAGATATATAGTTGGCTACTCAACAACACAGGACTGAAGATTTTTGCCACAATGGATCTATACGATTACATCCATGTGCTAATGAACCTTTAGATAACCTCTCCATAGCAGATCACTGTGTGATGGACTAAAGCTTCTGAACAGGGGATGGTGGAGGGGTTTCGTTTTGTACTATATGAATAATGTGACCTGTATTTGTTATACTTATTGCAATAAAAACCATTTCAACTAAAATTATATTCTCTATCTGAATCATGAAAGAAAATATTTGAGTTTCATACCCCTTTAAAGAAATGTGTCGAATGGGGATATCTGTGTGGATGTCTGTAGTTTTTGAGCATACATAAGCACAGCCCTATTTAAAGATGAAATTGCCAATGTAGTCCCTCTTCATAAAAAGGGTAGTAGGGAAGATTCTGCTAATTATAGGCCAGTCAGTTTGACCTCAATTGCAGGGAAATTAATGGAAACTCTTTTAAAGGAAAGACTTGTATCTTTCATTCAGACAAACAACTTAGAAGACACAGGACAGCATGATTCCACTGCTGGAAGATCATGCCTGACTAATCTAATTGATTTCTTTGACCATGTAACTAAAATAATAGACCAGGGAGGAGCCGTGCATGTTGCATATCTAGACTTTAGCAAAGCATTTGACACCGTCCCACACAACAAACTTATTTACAAAATGTATTGCCTTGGAATAGATGCTAAGATTGTTAAGTGGGTAGAATGCTGGCTTAAAGATAGACGACAGAGGGTTTCAATTAATGGAGTACATTAAAATGAGACATCAGTTACTAGTGGTGTTCCCCAAGGGTCAGTTCTTGGGCCTGTTTTGTTTAACATGTTCATAAGTGATATTGGAAGTGGGCTTAAGGGGAAGGTTTGCTTGTTTGCTGATGATACAAAAATTTGTAACAGGGTAGATGTTCCAGGAGGAGTTGATCAAATGAACTGTGATATTAATAAACTAGAGGACTGGTCAAATAAAAGGGATCTGAAATTTAATATTACCAAGAGCAAAATTATGCATATAGGATCCAAAAACCCAAAGGCCAATTATAGTCTCAATGGTACATTACTGACTGTAATTAAAGAAGAAAGGGATTTGGGAATTATTATTTCAGATGATTTAAAATTTGGTACACAATGCCGCAGTGCAGCCAGCAAGGCCAGTCAAATGCTTGGTTTCACTGGAAGAGGTTTCAGTAGCAGAAATAGCAAGGTTCTTATGCCACTTTACAGATCATTAGTTAGTCCAAATCTGGAATACTGTGTACAGTTCTGGAGACCATATCTTCAGAAATATATAAATAAACTAGAAGCTGTCCAAAGGAGGGCTACTAAAATGGTACATGGTCTAAAATTTAAAACGTACAAAGAAAGACTCTATGATCTAAATATGTATAGTTTAGAGGATAGAAGGGAAAGAGGTGACATGATAGAAACCTTCAAATATATGAAAGGACTTAATAAAATAGAAGCTGAAAGCATTTTTCACAAAAAAATAAATGCCAAAACAAGGGGTCACAATCTTAAGTTAGAGGGTAGCAGATTCAGGAGAAATTTAAGGAAGCATTTTTTTACAGAAAGGGTGGTGGATTCATGGAATGAACTTCCATTTGAGGTGGTAAACACAAAGGCCTAGATTTAGAGTTCGGCGGTAGCCGTCAAAACCAGCGTTAGAGGCTCCTAACGCTGGTTTTGGGCGCCCGCTGGTATTTGGAGTCAGTGATTAAAGGGTCTAACGCTCACTTTTCAGCCGCAACTTTTCCATACCGCAGATCCCCCTACGCCATTTGCGTAGCCTATCTTTTCAATGGGATCTTTCTAACGCTGGTATTTAGAGTCGTTTCTGCAGTGAGCGTTAGAGCTCTAACGACAAGATTCCAGCCGCCTGAAAATAGCAGGAGTTAAGAGCTTTCTGGCTAACGCCGGTTTCTAAAGCTCTTAACTACTGTACCCTAAAGTACACTAACACCCATAAACTACCTATGTACCCCTAAACCGAGCTCCCCCCACATCGCCGCCACTCGATTAAAATTTTTAACCCCTAATCTGCCGACCGCCACCTACGTTATACTTATGTACCCCTAATCTGCTGCCCCTAACCCCGCCGACCCCTATATTATATTTATTAACCCCTAACTTGCCCCCCACAACGTCGCCGCAAGCTACTTAAAATAATTAACCCCTAATCTTCCGACCGCAAATCGCCGCCACCTACGTTATCCCTATGTACCCCTAATCTGCTGCCCCTAACACCGCCGACCCCTATGTTATATTTATTAACCCCTAATCTGCCCCCCTCAACGTCGCCGACACCTGCCTACACTTATTAACCCCTAATCTGCCGAGCGGACCTGAGCGCTACTATAATAAAGTTATTAACCCCTAATCCGCCTCACTAACCCTATCATAAATAGTATTAACCCCTAATCTGCCCTCCCTAACATCGCCGACACCTACCTTCAATTATTAACCCCTAATCTGCCGACCGGAGCTCACCGCTATTCTAATAAATGTATTAACCCCTAAAGCTAAGTCTAACCCTAACACTAACACCCCCCTAAGTTAAATATAATTTTTATCTAACGAAATAAATTAACTCTTATTAAATAAATGATTCCTATTTAAAGCTAAATACTTACCTGTAAAATAAATCCTAATATAGCTACAATATAAATTACATTTATATTATAGCTATTTTAGGATTAATATTTATTTTACAGGCAACTTTGTAATTATTTTAACCAGGTACAATAGCTATTAAATAGTTAAGAACTATTTAATAGTTACCTAGTTAAAATAATTACAAATTTACCTGTAAAATAAATCCTAACCTAAGATATAATTAAACCTAACACTACCCTATCAATAAAATAATTAAATAAACTACCTACAATTACCTACAATTAACCTAACACTACACTATCAATAAATTAATTAAACACAATTGCTACAAATAAATACAATTAAATAAACTATCTAAAGTACAAAAAATAAAAAAGAACTAAGTTACAGAAAATAAAAAAATATTTACAAACATAAGAAAAATATTACAACAATTTTAAACTAATTACACCTACTCTAAGCCCCCTAATAAAATAACAAAGACCCCCAAAATAAAAAATTCCCTACCCTATTCTAAAATACAAAAATTACAAGCTCTTTTACCTTACCAGCCCTGAACAGGGCCCTTTGCGGGGCATGCCCCAAGAAGTTCAGCTCTTTTGCCTGTAAAAAAAAACATACAATACCCCCCCCCAACATTACAACCCACCACCCACATACCCCTAATCTAACCCAAACCCCCTTAAATAAACCTAACACTAATCCCCTGAAGATCTTCCTACCTTGTCTTCACCATCCAGGTATCACCGATCCGTCCTGGCTCCAAGATCTTCATCCAACCCAAGCGGGGGTTGGCGATCCATAATCCGGTGCTCCAAAGTCTTCCTCCTATCCGGCAAGAAGAGGACATCCGGACCGGAAAACATCTTCTCCAAGCGGCATCTTCTATGTTCTTCCATCCGATGACGACCGGCTCCATCTTGAAGACCTCCAGCGCGGATCCATCCTCTTCTTCCGACGACTAGACGACGAATGACGGTTCCTTTAAGGGACGTCATCCAAGATGGCGTCCCTCGAATTCCGATTGGATGATAGGATTCTATCAGCCAATCGGAATTAAGGTAGGAATTTTCTGATTGGCTGATGGAATCAGCCAATCAGAATCAAGTTCAATCCGATTGGCTGATCCAATCAGCCAATCAGATTGAGCTCGCATTCTATTGGCTGTTCCGATCAGCCAATAGAATGCGAGCTCAATCTGATTGGCTGATTGGATCAGCCAATCGGATTGAACTTGATTCTGATTGGCTGATTCCATCAGCCAATCAGAATATTCCTACCTTAATTCCGATTGTCTGATAGAATCCTATCAGCCAATCGGAATTCGAGGGACGCCATCTTGGATGACGTCCCTTAAAGGAACCGTCATTCGTCGTCTAGTCGTCGGAAGAAGAGGATGGATCCGCGCTGGAGGTCTTCAAGATGGAGCCGGTCGTCATTGGATGGAAGAACATAGAAGATGCCGCTTGGAGAAGATGTTTTCCGGTCCGGATGTCCTCTTCTTGCCGGATAGGAGGAAGACTTTGGAGCACCGGATTATGGATCGCCAACCCCCGCTTGGGTTGGATGAAGATCTTGGAGCCAGGACGGATCGGTGATACCTGGATGGTGAAGACAAGGTAGGAAGATCTTCAGGGGATTAGTGTTAGGTTTATTTAAGGGGGTTTGGGTTAGATTAGGGGTATGTGGGTGGTGGGTTGTAATGTTGGGGGGGGGGTATTGTATGTTTTTTTTTACAGGCAAAAGAGCTGAAATTCTTGGGGCATGCCCCGCAAAGGGCCCTGTTCAGGGCTGGTAAGGTAAAAGAGCTTGTAATTTTTGTATTTTAGAATAGGGTAGGGAATTTTTTATTTTGGGGGTCTTTGTTATTTTATTAGGGGGCTTAGAGTAGGTGTAATTAGTTTAAAATTGTTGTAATATTTTTCTTATGTTTGTAAATATTTTTTTATTTTCTGTAACTTAGTTCTTTTTTATTTTTTGTACTTTAGATAGTTTATTTAATTGTATTTATTTGTAGCAATTGTGTTTAATTAATTTATTGATAGTGTAGTGTTAGGTTAATTGTAGGTAATTGTAGGTAGTTTATTTAATTATTTTATTGATAGGGTAGTGTTAGGTTTAATTATATCTTAGGTTAGGATTTATTTTACAGGTAAATTTGTAATTATTTTAACTAGGTAACTATTAAATAGTTCTTAACTATTTAATAGCTATTGTACCTGGTTAAAATAATTACAAAGTTGCCTGTAAAATAAATATTAATCCTATAATAGCTATAATATAAATGTAATTTATATTGTAGCTATATTAGGATTTATTTTACAGGTAAGTATTTAGCTTTAAATAGGAATCATTTATTTAATAAGAGTTAATTTATTTCGTTAGATAAAAATTATATTTAACTTAGGGGGGTGTTAGTGTTAGGGTTAGACTTAGCTTTAGGGGTTAATACATTTATTAGAATAGCGGTGAGCTCCGGTCGGCAGATTAGGGGTTAATAATTGAAGGTAGGTGTCGGCGATGTTAGGGAGGGCAGATTAGGGGTTAATACTATTTATGATAGGGTTAGTGAGGCGGATTAGGGGTTAATAACTTTATTATAGTAGCGCTCAGGTCCGCTCGGCAGATTAGGGGTTAATAAGTGTAGGCAGGTGTCGGCGACGTTGAGGGGGGCAGATTAGGGGTTAATAAATATAACATAGGGGTCGGCGGTGTTAGGGGCAGCAGATTAGGGGTACATAGGGATAACGTAGGTGGCGGCGATTTGCGGTCGGAAGATTAGGGGTTAATTATTTTAAGTAGCTTGCGGCGACGTTGTGGGGGGCAAGTTAGGGGTTAATAAATATAATATAGGGGTCGGCGGGGTTAGGGGCAGCAGATTAGGGGTACATAAGTATAACGTAGGTGGCGGCGGTTTACGGAGCGGCAGATTAGGGGTTAAAAGTGTAATGCAGGGGTCAGCGATAGCGGGGGCGGCAGATTAGGGGTTAATAAGTGTAAGGTTAGGGGTGTTTAGACTCGGGGTACATGTTAGAGTGTTAGGTGCAGACGTAGGAAGTGTTTCCCCATAGGAAACAATGGGGCTGCGTTAGGAGCTGAACGCTGCTTTTTTGCAGGTGTTAGGTTTTTTTTCAGCTCAAACAGCCCCATTGTTTCCTATGGAAGAATCGTGCACGAGCACGTTTTTGAGGCCGGCCGCGTCCGTAAGCAACTCTGGTATCGAGAGTTGCATTTGCGGTAAATATGCTCTACGCTCCTTTTTTGGAGCCTAACGCAGCATTTGTTTGAACTCTCGATACCAGAGTTAAATTTATGGTGCGGCCAGAAAAAAACCCGCGGAGCGTTAACAGCCCTTTTACCGCCAAACTCCAAATCTAGCCGAAAGACTGTAAAGGAATTTAAAAATGCCTGGGACATGCATAAGGCTATCCTAAGGAAAAAGTAACATGTAATACGGGAAGACTTGATGGGGCTTTTTGGTTCTTATCTACCATCAAATTCTATGTTTCTATGTTTCTATGTGTTGTACCATAATTGAGTCTATGATTAAGCACCACTAGGGGGCGTGAAACACGTCACACTACCTACCTGTCCATGTCTGTCTAGGTCTTATTTTTTTACAATAAACCTGTTTTCTTAATTTCGGACCTGTTGTGCAGGTTTTTTCTTTACTATAAGTACTGCCACCCTTTACAAGAAGCTAGAAAGAATATTGCAAATCACCACAATAAAACAAGCAGTAACACATACACCAACCTCACTTTCCAGTTTTTTTACAGTCATTCACCAAGTTTCACAAATACCTAAAATTACATAAGAACAAAGATATCACATATTCAGACACACAGGCTCTCACAGCCACACACTCATACATAGCAGCTCCCCCAGACACAACACATGCACACTGGCACATTGCCAGCAATACTCACTCATACAAAGCAGCTCCCCCAGACACAACACATACACACTGGCACACACACATAGACACATTGCCAGCAATACTCACTCATACATAGCAGCTCCCCCAGTCACAACACATGCACACTGGCACATTGCCAGCAATACTCACTCATACAAAGCAGATCCCCCAGGCACAACACATACACACTGGCACACACACATAGACACATTGCCAGCAATACACACTCATACAGAGCAGCTCCCCAGACACAATACATACACACTGGCACACACACATAGACACATTGCCAGCAATACACACTCATACAGAGCAGCTCCCCAGACACAACACATACACACTGGCACACACACATAGACACATTGCCAGCAATACACACTCATACAGAGCAGCTCCCCAGACACAACACATACACACTGGCACACACACATAGACACATTGCCAGCAATACACACTCATACAGAGCAGCTCCCCAGACACAACACATACACACTGGCACACACACATAGACACATTGCCAGCAATACACACTCATACAGAGCAGCTCCCCAGACACAACACATGCACACTGGCACACACACATAGACACATTGCCAGCAATACACACTCATACAGAGCAGCTCCCCCAGACACAACACATGCACACTGGCACACACATAGACACATTGCCAGCAATACACACTCATACAGAGCAGCTCCCGCAGACACAGACACATTGCCAGCAAAATCTGGGAAAATTGAGACAGGGGGAGAAAACCACTACACTAGGGGATTAAAAGTGTGCACTACAATATCATTAATTGCATGGGGGAGGAAGGGAGGGTAAGGGGGGCGCTACACTTCAAAATGATTTTTTATTTATAAATTAATAAATAGAAAATACAAATTATGTATTTGGAGGGAGAGGGTTAGAGAGCTGTTTTGGAGGAATCAGGTAGGTGGGAGGGTAAGAAAATAATAAAATTAAAAAAAGTCCTAAACTTCATTCTAGCAGACTGTCTGACAATGACCACTGGGGGTGAGAGCTTTTTAGAAAGGATCAGGGAGGTGTGAGGTGTCAGGTTGGAGGGCAATTTGTGTGCTATAGCTAAACTGAACCTCACAAACTACCTGTTTAATCCCTTTACTGAAAGGAATTTCAGAAGTGTGGTGCGCAGCTGCAATTAGTGGCCTTCTAATTACCAAAAAGCAATTGGAAAGCCGTGCATGGCCGCTATTTCTGAACATAGGGGATCCCAGAGAAGCTTGTCTTATGACTGTATGCACGGTATGTAAATAATTTCAGGAGAAACCCAATGCTAAAACGTTAATGATTTTTTTATATGATCGCATTTGGCGGCAAAACGGCGGCATGAAATATACCAAATGGGCCTAAATCAAATTAAAAAAATAGTTTTGAGAGGTAAATAAAAAAATTTAAAAAAGCAAGGTTCTATTTCTGTTTAAATGGAGTCATAACAAAAATACTAAAAATTCTCCAGTCTTTTGGGAAAGTTTTTCTCTGAAATTCCTGGTCCTTAAAGGGTTAAAAGAATATTGTATATGACAATTTGCTGGACTGGGAATCGCTCAAAGATGTATATGTATGTGTGTGTACACGTGTATGGATATGTATGTGTGTGTACACATGTATGCATATGTATGTATGTATATATATATATATATATAAATATATATATATACACACATACATATGAATACTGTACATGTGTACACATACATGCATACACATGTACACATACACTTATACATATGCATACATGTGTACACACACATACATATGCAAGTTATGCATACTTGTGTACTTAACTACTGGACTAATACAGCTACTATAATCCTATAATATATTTAGAGTCTACCTGATCTGCTGCGACACAGCAGATCAGGTAGGTGACCGAGCGTGAGCGGGCATGGCAGGGTATGGTGGGGCGGGGCCAGGCACGGTCATGTGCACGAGAGAGAGTTGAAGGAGATAGAAAGAGAGGGGGAGAGAGTAAAAGAGATGGGAAAGAGCTAAAGAGAGGGTAAGAGAGAGCAAAAGAGAGGGGTAAGAGCAAAAGAGAGGGGTAAGAGCAAAAAAGAGGGGGGAGAGAGCAAAATAGAGGGGAAAGAGCAAAAGAGAGGAGAAAGAGCAAAATAGAGGGGGAGAGAGAAAATAAGAGGGGGGAAGAGAGAGAGCAAAACAGAGGGGAAGAGAGAGACCAAAAGAATAGAGGGGGAGAGAAAGCGCAAAAGAGAGGGGAGAGGGGAGAGAGCGCAAACGAGAGGGGAGAGAGAGCGCAAAAGAGGGTGGAGAGAGAGCAAAAGAAAGGGGGGAAAGGGAGCAAAAGGGAGGGGAGAGAGCAAAAGATGGGAGAGAGAGCAAAAGAGAGAGGGGGTGAGAGAGCAAAAGAGAGGGGGAGAGAGAAAATAAGATGGGGGAAGAGAGAGAGCAAAACAGAGGGGAAGAGAGAGACCAAAAGAATAGAGGGGGAGAGAGAGCAAAAGAGGGGGGGAGAGGGGAGAGAGAAAGCGAAAGAGAGGGGGAGAGAGTGCAAAAGAGAGGGGGAGAGATAGAGCGCAAAAGAGAGGGAAGAGAGAGAGCACAAAAGAGAAGGGGGAGAGAGCGCAAAAGAGAGAGGGGAGAGAGAGAGCGCAAAAGAGAGGGGAGAGAGCGCAAAAGAGAGGGGGAGAGCATGCAAAAGAGAGAGGGGAAGAGAGCACAGAAGAGAGGGGGAGAGAGTGCAAAAGAGAGGGGGAGAAAGCAAGAGAGGGGGGAGAGAGCAAAAGAGAGGGGGTGGAGAGAAAGCGCAAAAGAGAGGTGGAGCAAGAGAATGCAAAAGAGAGGGGGAGAGAGCACAAGAGAGAGGGGGAGAGAGAACGCAAAAGAGAGGGGGGAGAGAGAGCGCAAAAGAGAGGTGGAGAGAGAGCGCAAAAGAGATGGGAGAGAGCGCAAACCAAAGGGGAGAGAGAGCGCAAAAGAGGGGGGAGAGAGAGCAAAAGAAAGGGGGGAAAGGGAGCAAAAGGGAGGGGAGAGAGCAAAAGAGGGGAGAGAGAGCAAAAGAGAGGGGGGAGAGAGAGCAAAAGAGAGGTGAAGCAAGAGAGCGCAAAAGAGAGAGGGGGAGAGAGAGCGAAAGAGAGGGGGGGAGAGAGAGAGCAAAAGAGAGGGGGAGGGAGAGAGAGCAATGGGTGGGACTGATGTACTGCAAAAAATATTGTAGTAGCCGTATTAGTCTAGTAGTTAAAGTGAAGGTAAACTTTGATGAATGAAAGCCCATTTTTTAAAATTACTATTAAAAACAGGGGCACTTTAATTCATCAAAGTTTAGAAAGCAGCTGTTTTGATTAAAAACTTACCTTTGTTTTTTTTCACAGCTAGAGTAGCTTCTCCCACCTGGAGATCCTCTCTTCACACGTCATCAATGACTAATCCAGCTTCCTCCAATCAAGGCTTTCCCCGCAGGGTAGTCATTGCCTGAGGCCATGCTGTGATTGGGAGAAGCTGGATTAGTCATTGATGACGTGTGAAGAGAGGATCTCTGTGTGGGGGAAGCTGCTCTGGCTTTGAAAAAAACAAAGGTACGTTTTTAATCAAAACGGCTGTTTTCTAAACTTTGATGAATGAAAATGCCCCTGTTTTTAATAGTATTTTTAAAAAACGGCTTTCAATTATCAAAGTTTAAGTATCAAAATAACAAGAGTATTGCAATATGCAGGTATATCTTTTTTATTGGACTAACATTATATAGAAATACAAGCGTTCGAGAGAGTGCCCTTTCTGATCACATTTTCATAGATATATTGGAAAGACAGGAGGTGGGGGAGATCAGCAAGAGAAGTTACAGGGTGTCGTAAATAACACAGGCTCAGTGTAATGTGAAAAAATGCAGGGAGGGGAAATTTGAGAATGACAGGAAACACGCACTGGCAATAAATGTTGAATACGTTTAAAACAGACAATTGCATGCTGAGATATATTGTATGTACATAACATATTCATAATATCCTCAAACTCAACACATAATAGTGCTGAAAAAAGTAGCTCATCTGGAGACTGAAGTAAAGTGTATATATATATATTATTATGAAAGCGAAGAATTAATGTAAAAACAGCGCACTGATTAAATATCAATCTGCATTGCATACACACTTTTTTCCTCTGACGAAGAAGTTATCTAAAACCTTCGAAACGCGTAAGGACTACATACGAGTGGGTGTACAGAATTGGAGACCGGCATCCTGGCAGCAAGCAAATAGTAAAGTATAGAGTGCTTAATATTGGTAAAAGGCGTTTGTCAAATCAGACTGTTTACCTTACACACGATTATACTTTTATTGCTTGCAAGCAGAGACTAGATCACACCCTGACTACTGTGATACATAATTTTAATTGATGGTGTAATACGTTTTTATTATTTATTATTTACTATCTATACGAGATGAAGGAACTGTTTATGTGATCCGTGGGAGTTATAACTACAACAGAACGGAGACAGCCACCTAACAGCAAATAGATCCTAGAGGGGGGACACCCCCTATTTTTAAGTTAATGTTTTAAAGCTTACCTCATCAAGGATTGAGGTTTTTCAATGTAAGTGCAACTTATTTTATGTACATAAATAAATATTTATTTTAAGACAGAATTACGCTATGTGATTTTCTTTTTTTTTTACTTATGGAAATATTGCTGAAAGAATCTGATTATAACCATACTCCTGGAGGATACTAAGCAACAGTAAAAGAGGGAGAACAAAAGGTTGAAAAGTTCTACCATACAAGCAAGAGTATACGAAAAAATCCCAACAATAATCAACAGAGCTCAAGAACAAGGTTGGGGCAACCTTCCAAAGGAATTCAGGGGGAATTGATCGGACAGCGGAAAGCCACAAAGAGGACACCCGTTCCGATTGGAGCACACACATTACCTCATATGATTGAGGTAATATCTGGTAGGAAGGCCAACCTCTACCTGTTGTGAATTTTAATATACCAGCTTACTCTATCATTTGAAGGAACAAGATAAAGGACTTTTTGAATTGAATATATCAAGATTAGTCAAATTGTATATATTATATGATTTGTCCCCTATGACTGCAATGCAGATTGATATTTAATCAGTGCACTGTTTTTACATTAATTCTTCGCTTTCATAATTATTTACACCAGTGTAAAGGGTACATTGTATTAGTTACATGCAGCAGGATTACACACATATATATAGGCCTCTAGTTATCAAGGTCTGTCGGACCTGATCCGACAGTGCGGATCAGGTCCGACAGACCTCGCTGAATATGGCGAGCAATACGCTCGCCGTATTCAGCATTGCACCAACAGCTCACAAGAGCTGCTGGTGCAACACCGCCCCCTACATACTCGCGGCCAATTGGCCGCGAGCAGGGGGTGTCAATCAACCCGATCATACTCGATCGGGTTGATTTCCGGCGATGTCTGTCCGCCTGCTCAGAGCAGACGGACAGGTTATGAAGCAGCAATCTTTGTGACCGCTGCTTCATAACTGCTGTTTCTGGCGAGCCTACAGGCTCGCCAGAAAAACGGGGCATCAAGCTCCATTCGGAGCTTGATACATATGCCCAATAGTGTTTTTCCTTGAAAAAGCAGTTCTTACACTATTGATAAGATATAAAAACTTCTCAAATAAGTTTCCCATAGAAAAGTTTGAGCGCTGGTGACTTTGCCTTGAATATTAATATATATATATATATATATATATATATATATATATATATATATATATATATATATATATATATATAGCTGTATGTGTGTGTATTTATATATGTGTACATACAGCTTTCTGAGGACGGCCTAAGGGATGTTAACGCATCATAGCGCTAACATTTTCACGTTCAACTTATAATCTAGGCCATTATTGGCTAAACAATGCTAATAGATAGTCTTGTCTGCTCCAGTATAAAGTAAGGATTAGCTCTTCCAAAGAGTTTGGCTTTTGGAAAACAATTTCAGAAAAGTGTTAATATACTAAAAACCACACTGATTTAGTATGTTCATTTATTTTGAAAAAGGGGAATAAAAGGGAAATAAAAGAGGCATATACTGGCACTAATGTGTAGTTCACAATACAGTGAAAATCCATATAATGAACATACGTGTGAAAATGGGAAGCCTATCAAATAAAACATAACTTTTATTAATTATGGTAAAAACACAACACATTAATATCAATTAAGAAAACACATAAAGAAAAGCACTTTCCTCTCAAAACAGACCTCCATATAGTGAAATTATTTATCTATATATAAGGTGCGTGAGATCAGCACAAGATGGGTGATTATCCCCACTACCAGGTGTGCAGTGACTAAACAGATTCCAGATATTATATTGCCTGTGCAAGCTTATCTATACTTTCACTGTACCCACTTGTAGTTATTTAATACAACTTTTATCCCTGTGCTGTACCTCCTAAAAAAATACTATGTGATGTAGCAGACTGCCTGTCTACCTGGGACTTTACCTGCATAGAGATTTAAGGAAAACACATCTAAACTGTTGTCAAGTTCAAAAGGCTTGCGCAGCAGTGGACTGAAACCAATCAGGGCTCCGGGCAACAATTAGGGATAGGGCCCCCATTGTCTTCACACTGACCCAAATGTATTCAAATGTATGCAAATGAACATAATAGCCTACTTGCCATGCCCCCACCAGCCCCCCCAATCTCCAGGGTCAGGACCCCCATCATCAAGGGCTAGGCACAGGGCCCCCAACCTCCAGGGCCAGACCCCACACTCCATGTTCCTCACATTGACAGACCCCCGACAGGGCCCCCCCCACACTCTAGGGCTGCTGAGCAACAAACCACACATCCAGGCACAAGGCCCGGGGCCCCCACTAAACCCATACTTAACTGCTTAGTTACTGATAGGGCAGCTGTCAGCCCCAGCTTAAAGGGATACTGAACCTAATTTTTTCTTTAATAATTCAGATAGTGCATGCAGTTTTAAGCAATTTTCTAATTTACTCCTATTATCAATTTTTCTTCGTTCTCTTGCTATCTTTATTTTAAAAGCATTAATGTAAAGCTTAGGAGCCGACCCATTTTTGATTCAGTAGCCACCAATAAGCAAGCCCTATTCAGGGTGCTGAGCGAAAACTAAGCTTTACATTCCTGTTTTTTAAATCAAGATAGCAAGAGAACGAAGAAAAATTGATAATAGAAGTAAATTAGAAAGCTGCTTAAAATTGCATGCTATATCTGAATCATTAAAGGGACACTGAACCCAAATGTTTTCTTTTGTGATTCAGATAAAACATGCAATTTTAAGCAACTTTCTAATTTACTGCTATTATCAAATTTTCTTCGTTCTCTTGCTATCTTTATTTGAAAAAGAAGGCATTTAAGTTGTTTTTTTTTGGTTCAATACTCTGCACAGCACTTTTTTTATTGGTGGATGAATTTATCCACCAATCAGCAAGAACCACCCAGGTTGTTCACCATAAATGGGCCGGCATCTAAACTTACATTTCAAATAAAGATACCAAGAGAATGAAGAAAATTTGATAAAAGGAGTAAATTAGAAAGTTGCTTAAAATGTCATGCTCTATGTGAATCACGAAAGACAAAATTTGGGTTCAGTGTCCCTTTAAAGAAAATATTTGGGTTTAGTATCCCTTTAAGCAGCACACCAGGAGCCATTGAGATGCTATATGTGGGCCCTCCTACATGCTGGGCCCTCGGTTCAGGTCCTATTTGCCCGGCTACTCAGTCCGCCCCTGGGCCTGCGGCCTGTTTATTTGTACATCACAGCAGTATTCCAGTAAATTGAACAAACAGTGAGTCTTTATCTTATAATCCAGTGTATAATCCAAATAGCAACAGGCTTTTAACACTGGTTCATTCTAGTATAATACACTCCAGCAATTTTGTTCACCATAATGACACAGATCTCTCTAATTATTCACTTAAAGAGACCTTTATAGCCTTAACACACTCCAGGTGAACTTAATCAAATTAATTAACAGAGTGAGAATGGAGCCAGAAAAATCTGGACTGGATCCTGTCGATCAATCACCTTGATAGTGGAGTGGATAATCGGCCCAACCGTCTATTCGTACTCCACCCCTGGGTACCCATAATACTCAATAACTAAATAGATTAGTTTAAACACAATCTTTCCCTGGGGCTGCCTGTATTATCCTACATATCAGGGTAGTGATTTCTTAAAACACTGAGTTCTAAATACACCTCACCCACAACTCGGCCCAGCACTCTCTCACAGTGGAGACAAACTGAAGAGAAATATAAAACAACCAAGAACACTAGAAGCATATCGTTGAATTGAATCAAAGAAGGGAGTAGCAGAGACACCTGATGGGAGTTTTGCCGCTGCTTTGTCAGTATACTGTAAAATTATTATACCTTATTGATACTGATTTGTTAAACCAGCAGCAGAGTATAAAATGTAAGAGAATTTTTTTTAGGTTACATTTTGTAGATGAAATACCTGGTTTTGTTCTTTGACACCACAAACCATTTATGGGCTTGATTACAAGTGTTGCTCTATCGTTAGCGCAATGAGCTTAAATGCGATCGCGAGATTTCGCAAATCCATATAAAAGGTTTGCGTAGTGTTTAAATTGCTGGAAATTCATCTGGGGGAACTCACAGTTAATTTATGTATAACATTTTTTTTTACTCTGTCTCAAGTGCTTTCAGATGTTTCTACTGAGTTAAACACTCAAAAATCCAATCAAACCTCAAGATTGGTGTAGTTCAATGGTATTTAAAAAAATGGGTGCTATTGAGTGCATGTGTTATGTTTAAAAACTCACGGCTAGATTCCGAGTTTTTGTCTGTAAGGCTTGCGGCTCTAACGCTCCTTTTTTTTCTAATGCTACCTTAAGCCAACGCTGGTATTAAAGGCACCTGGCATTAGCCGCAAAAAGGTGAGCGTAGAGCAAAATTTAGCTCCACATCTCACCTCAATACCAGCGTTGCTTACAGTAGCGGTGAGCTGGCTAATTCTTCTATCTTCATCCATCCAGTGTGGAACGGCTCCATCTTGAAGACATCCAGCGCGGAGCATCCTTCCTGGCTGACGGACTAACGTCAAATGAAGGTTCCTTTAAATGACGTCATCCAAGATGGCGTCCCTTGAATTCCGATTGGCTGATAGGATTCTATCAGCCAATCGGAATAAAGGTAGGAAAAATCTGATTGGCTGATCCAATCAGCCAATCGAATTGAGCTCGCATTCTAGAATCTTGGATGACGTCATTTAAAGGAACCTTCATTCGTTGTTAGTCCATCGGCCAGGAAGGATGCTGCGCACTGGATGTCTTCAAGATGGAGCCGCTCCCCGCCGGAAGGATGAAGATAGAAGATGCCGCTTGGATGAAGACTTTTGCCAGATGGAGGACCTCTTCTGCCCCGATCGGATGAAGACTTCTGCCGGATGGAGGAGCACTTGTGCCCGGCTTCTTGGATGACTTTGGCCCGGCTGGGTGAAGACGTCTCCCGGTAAGTTGATCTTCAATGGGGTAGTGTTAGGTTTTTTTATTTAAGGGGGGATTGTTTGGGTTTTAGAGTAGGGGTGTGTGGGTGGTGGGTTTTAATGTTGGGGGGGTATTGTATTTTTTTTTACAGGTAAAAGAGCTGTTTACTTTGGGGCAATGCCCCGCAAAAGGCCCTTTTAAGGGCTATTTGTAATTTAGTATAGGGTAGGGCATTTTATTATTTTGGGGGGCTTTTTTATTTTATTAGGGGGCTTAGATTAGGTATAATTAGTTTAAACTTCTTGTAATTTTAAACTAATTATAGGTAGACCCTTTCCTGCCTGACTCGTAATATCAGCGGGCGTTAAAAAGCAGTGTTGGGACCTCTCAACGCTGCTTTTTAAGGCTAACGCCAAGTTTGTAATCTAGGCGTCAGATTTTTAACATATGTGTTTGTTATTTCTGGGAATTAAATTTATCATTTATTATCTGTAATGTACTAGAAGTTTACTCTTAATTTTTAAATGTGAATTTCTATCTATAAAAGTAATTTCTCTATTCAAATAATGTCAGACAGTGGCCCATATTTATCAAGGTTTGTCGGACCTGATCCGACAGTGCGGATCAGGTCCGACAGACCTCGCTGAATACGGCGAGCAATACTATCGTACTCGCAACCCGATCGTGCAACCCGATCGTACTCGATTGAGTTGATTTCCGCCGATGTCTGTCCGCCTGCTCAGAGCAGGCAGACAGGTTATGGAGCAGTGGTCTTTGTGACCGCTGCTTCATAACTGCTGTTTCTGGCGAGCCTGCAGGTTCGCCAGAAACACGGGTCATCAAGCTCCATTCGGAGCTTGATAATTATGCCCCAAAGTGTCCGAAAAAATGTCAGAAAAAATGTCACAGGTTGGTTCTTCTTAAAATTAAATTCTTTACTTTATGTCTAAAAAGTTTTTTCTTAAAAAGTTTTTCAAATTCTTTCAAGGTTTTTTTCAAAAATTATTTGCTCACGACTTTATGTAGCATCAATAAAAATGTCACATATAAAATACACAGTTTTACATCATAAATAAACGTTATTCATTTTGCAACAAATATAAGCTTTTGCAACTAACATGAACTTTTTGGGGCCTAGTTATCAAGCCGTCAACCTCAAATACGCTGGAATTCCGCAGCGTATTTGTGGCGAGGCTGATTCACCTTAGTTATCAAGCCCTAGACACCGGCAAAAGTAAAATTTTGTGACGTAAGCTTCGATCCGCCGGACTCAGTCCGACACAGATTGATGCTTACGTCACACAAGTTCAGAACAATCTGACTACTTTTGCTAGTTATCAAAAAACTAGCAGGTACGCTCGGCACTTTTCCGGCCCAGCGTACCTAGTTTTCAAACCGCCGCCCTGGAGGTGGTGGATCTCATAGGAATCAATGGGAGTCTGACCATAGCGAAAGTTCATGTTCGCTGCTGCCAGACATCCCATTGATTCCTATGCGAGATGTCTACACTTAACACCCTAACATGTACCCCGAGTCTAAACACCCCTAATCTGTCCCCCCTACACCTCCGCAACTAAATAATGTGTTTACCCCCTAAACCGCCGCTCCCAGAGCCCACCGCAAGCTATAATAAATATGTTAACCCCTAAACCGCCACTCCCGGTCCCCGCTGCAACTATAATATATGTATTAACCCCTAAACTGCTGCTCCCGGACCCCGCCGCCACCTACATTATACCTATTAACCCCTATCCTGCCCCCCCTACACCGCCGCCACTATTATACATTTATTAACCCCTATCCTGCCCCCCCTACACTGCTGCCACTATAATAAATTTATTAACCCCTATCCTGCCCCCCTACACCGCCGCTACTGTAATAAATTTATTAACCCCTATCCTGCCCCCCCCTACACCGCCGCCACTGTAATAAAATTATTAACCCCTAAACCTAAGTCTAACACTAACCCTAACACCCCCTAACTTAAATATTAATTAAATAAATCTAAATAATATTTCTCTTATTAACTAAATTAATCCTATTTAAAACTAAATACTTACCTTTAAAATAAACCCTAAGATAGCTACAATGTAATTAATAATTACATTGTAGCTATTGTAGGATTTATATTTATTTTACAGGTAACTTTGTATTTATTTTAGCTAGTTAGAATAGTTATTAAATAGTTATTAACTATTTAATAACTACCTAGCTAAAAGAAATACAAAATTACCTGTAAAATAAATCCTAACCTAAGTTACAATTAAACCTAACACTACACTATCATTAAATTAATTAAATAAATTAGCTACAAATAACTACAATTAAATTAAATTAAATAAACAAACTAACTAATTGAGCTCGCATTCTATTGGCTGATCGGAACAGCCAATAGAATGCGAGCTCAATCTGATCGGCTGATTGGATCTTTCCTACCTTAATTCCGATTGGCTGACCAAAGACCTCTTCAGCGCCGCCTGGATGTTGACTTCAATCGGATGGAAGACTTCTTCAACGCCCCTTGGATGATGACTTCTGCTGCTCCGGATCTCCTCTTCGGTTCCATCGGTGGTCGGCTGGCTGAAGACGGCTCAAGGTAGGATGATCTTCAGGGAGGTAGTGTTAGGTTTATTTAAGGGGGGGTTTGGGTTAGATTAGGGGTATGTGGGTGGTGGGTTTTAATGTTGGGGGGGGTTGTATTTTTATTTTACAGGCAAAAGAGCTGTTTTCTTTGGGGCATGCCCCGCAAAAGGCCCTTTTAAGGGCTGGTAAGGTAATAGAGCTGGTAACTTTTTAATGTAGAATAGGGTAGGGTTTTTTATTTTGGGGGGCTTTGTTATTTTATTAGGGGGCTTAGATTAGGTGTAAGTAGCTTAAAATTGTTGTAATATTTTTTAAATGTTTGTAACTTATTTTTTTATTTTTTGTAACTTAGCTTTTTTTATTTTTTGTACTTTAGTTAGTTTATTTAATTTAATTGTAGTTATTTGTAGCTAATTTATTTAATTAATTTAATGATAGTGTAGTGTTAGGTTTAATTGTAACTTAGGTTAGGATTTATTTTACAGGTAATTTTGAATTTCTTTTAGCTAGGTAGTTATTAAATAGTTAATAACTATTTAATAACTATTCTAACTAGCTAAAATAAATACAAAGTTATCTGTAAAATAAATATAAATCCTAAAATAGCTACAATGTAATTATTAATTACATTGCAGCTATCTTAGGGTTTATTTTACAGGTAAGTATTTAGTTTTAAATAGCAATAATTTATTAAAGTATAGTGTAGTGTTAGGTGTAATTGTAACTTAGGTTAGTTTTTATTTTACAGGTTAATTTCTCTTTATTTTAACTAGGTAACTATTAAATAGTTAATAACTATTTAATAGCTATTGTACCTAGTTAAAATAAATTGAAATTTGCCTGTAAAATAAAAATAAATCCAAAGGCCTAGATTTAGAGTTGGGCGGTAGCCGTCAAAACCAGCGTTAGAGGCTCCTAACGCTGGTTTTTACCGCCCTCTGGTATTTGGAGTCAGTCAGGAAAGGGTCTAATGCTCACTTTGCAGCCGCGACTTTTCCATACCGCAGATCCCCCTACGCCATTTGCGTATCCTATCTTTTCAATGGGATCTTCCTAATGCCGGTATTTAGAGTTCTTCGCTGAATTGAGCGTTAGAAATCTAACGACAAAACTCCAGCCGCAGAAAAAAGTCAGTAGTTAAGAGCTTTCTGGGCTAATGCCGGTTTATAAAGCTCTTAACTACTGTGCTGTAAAGTACGCTAACACCCATAAACTACCTATGTACCCCTAAACCGAGGCCCCCCACATTGCCGCCGCTCTAATAATTTTTTTTAACCCCTAATCTGCCGACCGCACACCGCTGCCACCTACATTATCCCTATGAACCCCTAATCTGCTGCCCCTAACACCGCCGACCCCTATATTATATTTATTAACCCCTAATCTGCCGCCCCAAACGTTGCCGCCACCTACCTACAATTATTAACCCCTAATCTGCCGACCGGAGCTCACAGCTACTATAATAAAGTTATTAACCCCTTATCCGCCTCACTCCCGCCTCAATAACCCTATAATAAATAGTATTAACCCCTAATATGCCCTCCCTAACATCGCCAACACCTAACTTCAAGTATTAACCCCTAATCTGCCGACCGGAGCTCACTGCTACTATAATACATTTATTAACCCCTAAAGCTAAGTCTAACCTTAACCCTAACACCCCCCTAAATTAAAGATAATTTAAATATAACGAAATAAATGAACTCTTATTAAATAAATTATTACTATTTAAAGCTAAATACTTACCTGTAAAATAAACCCTAATATAGCTACAATATAAATTATAATTATACTGTAGCTATTTTAGGATTAATATTTATTTTACAGGCAACTTTGTATTTATTTTAACCAGGTACAATAGCTATTAAATAGTTAATAACTATTTAATAGTTACCTAGTTAAAAAAATGACAAATTACCTGTAAAATAAATCCTAACCTAAGTTACAATTAAACCTAACACTACACTATCAATAAATAAATTAAATAAACTACCTACAATTATCTACAATTAAACCTAACACTACACTAGCAATACATTAATTAACGGGAACCTGTGGATGACAGATGGAAGAGGCGCCTCATGGGACAAGTATCGTTTAAGGCAGCAAAGGGACACACATAAGCAGCGGACCCCCCACACAGAGTGTTACTCACAAGAGCGGCGGTACAAACGTGTACCCAGACAGGCAGGACGGAACCAAAAGTCGCCCGTCAGACAGGCGTAAGCTCGGTACGCTAGGCAAACGTCACTCAGCAAGCAGCGTCAGAGTAAACCCAGTAGGGGAACCAATAGAGTCGAAGGGAACTCGACACAGCGAACCTCCAAAGGGGATCAGGAACGTACCAAATTGCTCCAGCGGCAATAGTAATAGAGAACAGGCAGGTGTGATGTACTCAAGGATACATTTATTGAGTACAAACAGATAAAAACAAGCGTACAGCAACGCGTTTCTCAACAAATAGTCGTTTCATCAGGCTGATACTAATACATGGAAATACCTGCTCTATTTATAACACACCTGTGTCAATCACAGAGCTCCTACTACCGACACACCTGTGTGTGTCGGTAGTAGGAGCTCTGTGATTGACACAGGTGTGTTATAAATAGAGCAGGTATTTCCATGTATTAGTATCAGCCTGATGAAACGACTATTTGTTGAGAAACGCGTTGCTGTACGCTTGTTTTTATCTGTTTGTACTCAATAAATGTATCCTTGAGTACATCACACCTGCCTGTTCTCTATTACTATTGCCGCTGGAGCAATTTGGTACGTTCCTGATCCCCTTTGGAGGTTCGCTGTGTCGAGTTCCCTTCGACTCTATTGGTTCCCCTACTGGGTTTACTCTGACGCTGCTTGCTGAGTGACGTTTGCCTAGCGTACCGAGCTTACGCCTGTCTGACGGGCGACTTTTGGTTCCGTCCTGCCTGTCTGGGTACACGTTTGTACCGCCGCTCTTGTGAGTAACACTCTGTGTGGGGGGTCCGCTGCTTATGTGTGTCCCTTTGCTGCCTTAAACGATACTTGTCCCATGAGGCGCCTCTTCCATCTGTCATCCACAGGTTCCCGTTGTCCACTCACCATTTCTGAGAGAGCTGCCTGGATTGCTGTTTGCCGAATCCGCCATCTGCCACATGCTGTGATCATTTGCGCACTTCTATAGAGACTCTGTGTGCTATCTCGGTTCTCTTTAATCTAGCAATACATTAATTAAATACAATACCTACAAATAAATACAATTAAATAAACTAACTAAAGTACAAAAAATAAAAAAGAACTAAGTTACAAAAAATAAAAAAATATTTACAAACATTAGAAAAATATTACAACAATTTTAAACTAATTACACCTACTTTAAGCCCCCTGATAAAATAACAAAGCCCCCCAAAATAAAAAAAATGCCCTACCCTATTCTAAAATTAAAATAGAAAAGCTCTTTTTGCCTTACCAGCCCTTAAAAGGGCCCTTTGCGGGGCATGCCCCAAAGAATTCAGCTCTTTTGCCTGTAAAAAAAAAACATACAATACCCCCCCCAACATTACAACCCACCACCCACATACCCCTAATCTAACCCAAACCCCCCTTAAATAAATCTAACACTAAGCCCCTGAAGATCTCCCTACCTTGTCTTCACCTCCCCGGGTTCACCGATCCGTCCAGAAGAGCCTCCGAAATCTTCATCCAAGCCCAAGCAGGGGCTGAAGAGTGATGTCCATCCTCCGGCTGAAGTCTGGATCCAAGCGGCAAATGAAGAAGTCCATCTTCGGGAAGAAATCTTCATCTTATCCGGGCAAAAGAGGACATCTGGACCGGCAAACATCTTCATCCAAGCCGCATCTTCTATGTTGTTCCATCGGATAACGAGCGGCTGATCTTGAAGACCTCCGGGGCGGATCCATCCTCTTCGTTCGACGTCCAACTGAAGAATGACAGTTCCTTTAAGGGACGTCATCCAAGATGGCGTCCCTCGAATTCCGATTGGCTGATAGGATTCTATCAGCCAATCGTAATTAAGGTAGGAAAATTTTGATTGGCTGATGGAATCAGCCAATCAGATTCAAGTTCAATCCGATTGGCTGATCCAATCAGCCAATCAGAATTTTCCTACCTTAATTCCGATTGGCTGATAGAATCCTATCAGCCAATCGGAATTCGAGGGACGCCATCTTGGATGACGTCCCTTAAAGGAACCTTCATTCTTCAGTTGGACGTCGAACGAAGAGGATGGATCCGCGCCGGAGGTCTTCAAGATCAGCCGCTCGTCATCCGATGGAACAACATAGAAGATGCGGCTTGGATGAAGATGTTTGCCGGTCCGGATGTCCTCTTCTGCCCGGATAGGATGAATATTTCTTCCTGAAGATGGACTTCTTCATTTGCCGCTTGGATCCAGACTTCAGCCGGAGGATGGACGTCACTCTTCAGCCCCTGCTTGGGCTTGGATGAAGATTTCAGAGGCTCTTCTGGACAGATCGGGACCCGGTGTGGTGAAGACAAGGTAGGGAGATCTTCAGGGGCTTAGTGTTAGGTTTATTTAAGGGGGTTTGGGTTAGATTAGGGGTATGTGGGTGGTGGGTTCTAATGTTGGGGGGGTATTGTATGCTTTTTTTTACAGGCAAAAGAGCTGAATTCTTTGGGGCATGCCCCGCAAAGGGCCCTTTTCAGGGCTGGTAAGGTAAAAGAGCTTTTCTATTTTAATTTTAGAATAGGGTAGGGCATTTTTTATTTTGGGGGGCTTTGTTATTTTATTAGGGGGCTTAGAGTAGGTGTAATTAGTTTAAAATTGTTGTAATATTTTTCTAATGTTTGTAAATATTTTTTTATTTTTTGTAACTTAGTTCTTTTTTTTTTGTACTTTAGTTAGTTTATTTCATTGTATTTATTTGTAGGTATTGTATTTAATTAATTTATTGATAGTGTAGTGTTAGGTTTAATTATAGGTAATTGTAGGTATTTTATTTAATTAATTTATTGATAGAGTAGTGTTAGGTTTAATTGTAGGTAATTGTAGGTATTTTATTTAATTAATTTATTGATAGTGTAGTGTTAGGTTTAATTGTAGATAATTGTAGGTATTTTATTTAATTAATTTATTGATAGTGTAGTGTTAGGTTTAATTGTAACTTAGGTTAGGATTTATTTTACAGGTAATTTTGTAATTATTTTAACTAGGTAACTATTAAATAGTTATTAACTATTTAATAGCTATTGTACTTGGTTAAAATAATTACAAAGTTACCTGTAAAATAAATATTAATCCTAAAATAGCTACAATATAATTATAATTTATATTGTAGCTATATTAGAATTTATTTTACAGGTAAGTATTTAGCTTTAAATAGGAATAATTTATTTAATAAGAGTTAATTTATTTTGTTAGATTAAAATTATATTTAATTTAGGGGGGTGTTAGTGTTAGGGTTAGACTTAGCTTTAGGGGTTAATACATTTATTATAGTAGCGGTGAGATCTGGTCGGCAGATTAGGGGTTAATTATTGTAGGTAGGTGGAGGCGACGTTGGGGCGGCAGATTAGGGGTTAATAAATATAATATAGGGGTCGGCGGTGTTAGGTGCAGCAGATTAGGGGTACATAGGGATAACGTAGGTTGCGGCGGTATACGGAGCGGCAGATTAGGGGTTAATAATAATATGTAGGTGTCAGCGATAGCGGGGGCGGCAGATTAGGAGTTAATAAGTGTAAGGTTAGGGGTGTTTAGACTCGGGGTACATGTTAGAGTGTTAGGTGCAGACTTAGAAACTGTTTCCCCATTGGAAACAATGTAGCTGCGTTAGGAGCTTAACGCTGCTTTTTTTCAGGTGTTAGGTTTTTTTTCAGCTCAAACAGCCCGATTGTTTCCAATGGGGGAATCGTGCACGAGCACGTTTTTTAAGCTGGCCGCGTCCGTAAGCACCGCTGGTATCGAGAGTTGCAGTGGCGGTAAATATGCTCTACGCTCCCTTTTTTGTAGCCTAATGCAGCCATGTGAACTCTAAATACCAGCGGTATTTAAAAGGTGCGGGGGAAAAAAAGCACGCGTAGCTAACGCACCCCTTTGGCCGCAGAACTCTAAATCTAGCCGAAAGATAACTACAATATAATTATTATTTATATTGTAGCTATCTTAGGGTTTATTTTAAAGGTAAGTATTTAGTTTTAAATAGGATTAATTTAGTTAATAAGAGAAATATTCTTTAGATTTATTTAATTAATATTTAAGTTAGGAGGGTGTTAGGGTTAGTGTTAGACTTAGGTTTAGGGGTTAATAATTTTATTACAGTGACGGTGTAGGGGGGGGCAGGATAGTGGTTAATAAATTTATTATAGGTGGCGACGGTGTAGGGGGGGCAGATTAGGGGTTAAAAAGTTTAATATAGGTTGCGGCGGGGTCCGGGAGCGGCGGTTTAGGGGTTAAACTATTTAGTTGCAGCGGGGTCCGGGATCAGCAGGATAGGGGTTAATAACTTTATTATAGAGGGCGGTGGTATAGGGGGGGCAGGATAGGGGTTACTAGGTATAATGTAGGTGGCGGCGGGTCCGGGAGCGGCGGTTTAGGGGTTAATACATTTATAAGAGTTGCGGCGGGGTCTAGGAGCAGCGGTTTAGGGGTTAATAACTTTATTTAGTTGCGGGGGACTCCGGAGGCGCCGGTATAGGGGGTAGAACAGTGTAGTTAGTGTGGGTGCTTAGTGACAGGCTAGATCGGATGAGTGATAACTTTCACAGTCCGCTGCTCATCGCCCCGTACTTGGTGCGCGGCTTTTTGACAGATTTATTGATAACTTAGGCAAAAATTTTCAAGTCCGCGGCGGCGATGGTAGGCGAGCTTAGGCGGGCGTATTGGGCCGGCGAAGGCAGGTAAAGTAGACACATTGATAACTAGGCCCCTTTGTATCAAACAGACTGACATTTTATTTTCTTGTTAACTGTTCCATTTAGGGAATAGTCTTTTTTCAGTTTGTTTTATATCCTATCGTTTGTTTTCTTTTGATATATTTTGTTCCATACAGCTTAGCAATAGTGTCATATGTACTCTGGTGACCAGTACACACCCCCAGGAAGTCAAGGAAGCGTGCGGTGTGTGAGCTGAACTCTGTCACACCGCTCCTATTGGGTAGACAAATTGGTTGAGTACAAGAAGGTCCTAACGTAAGGAGTGGAAATACAAAGAGGAAGGTACCGTTCAAACTATCAGCAATTACCGGTAATTTGCAGACATAAAAACTTTTATATAGGAGCGATTGTAAAAAATTGTGGCCACCAACTATTACTCTTTTACATATGACACTATTGCTAAGCTGTTCATGTTAGTTGCAAAAGCTTATATTTGTTGCAAAATGAATAACGTTTATTTATGATGTAAAACTGTATATTTTATATTTGAAGTTTTTATTGATGCTACATAAAGTTGTGAGCAAATATTATTAAAGGCCTTGCTCCGACACTGTGGATCAGGTACGCAAGACCTCGCTGAATGCGGAGAGAAATACACTCTCCGTATTTAGCATTGCACCAGCAGCTCTTGTGAGCTGCTGGTGCAACGCTGCCCCCTGCAGACTTGCGGCCAATCGGCCACCAGCAGGTGGGTGTCAATACGATCGGGTTGAATTCCAGCGATTCCTGTCCAACTCATCAGAGCAGGCGGACAGGGTTATGGAGCAGCGGTCTTTAGATAAGTGCTGTTTCTGGCGAGTCTGGTCGTGCACGAGCATGTACGACCAGCTCACCGCTGACTTAAGCAGCGTTGGTATTGTAATGAACAAAATGTTGCTCAACGCTCACTTCTTGTTTTTTAACGACTAGTTTCTGAAAACCCGTAATACCAGTGCTGCAGGTAAGTGAGCGGTGAGACAAAACTGCTCGTTAGTACCGCACAGCCTCTAATGCAAAACTCGTAATCTAGGCCTGAGTTTTTAGACATAACACACATGTTAAGGAACACACGGTTATTTACGCTCCCTATATTTGGAAGCAATGTGCATTCATATTACAAGTTGAAAGTGAATACAATTGCTCGAACACAATCGCATTTTACACTCAAACTTTTTACAGAAACTTGAAAGTTTATGTTAAGAGTTTGGGTGAAGGAAAAAGTTGCACTAAACTATACTAGTAACCCCTAAACCACCACAACTGCCCCGATACACTATAACCTCTAAACTGCTACACATTGCACACTGACCCATTGCATTATTAAACCCTAAACAACCACACCCCCACATCGCAAACTACTACTTAACTTTCTAACAGCTAACCCCCAACAAACCTAACCTAACACCCCCCCTAAGTTACAAAAACAAACTACCATTACATTAAAAAAAAAAAACCACCTCACATTACATAAAAGAAATCCTATCATTACCAAAACAAACAAAAAATACCATTACTGAAAAAAAACGAAATTAACATTACAGAAGATAAAAAAAACTAGCATTACAGAAAATAAAATAAAAATGACCGAAAATAAAAACTAAAGCCTCCTTACAAAAAAAAACACCCCCAAATGAAAAACCCTTATACTAGCATTAAAAGTTACTATATAAAAAGCCCTTAGAAGGGCTTTTTGTAGGGCATTGTACTGAAAGCGACCCCCACCCCAAATAAAGCCTATATAAAAAAAAAACCAACTCTAAAAATTGCACTAGTAAGGGCATTTAGTTGGGCATTGCCCTTAGAGTGGCATTTGGTAGGGCAGTTTTATAAAGTGATTACGCTCTTTTGCTGCCCAATAAAAACAACCTGTTCTGGGATTTATGTTCAGCAAAGGAGCTCTGCATCAGTTGATAAGATATATATATATATAAAATAAAAATAAAAAGAGGTTTGTCATCTGAGACCCAAAAGAGGTCTTCTCCATTTGCAACTACCTTCTATAGTTTTACTTATTCAATTTTCTTTTACGAGGTCCAAGGGTGGCCTCATTTGTCCCTTAGAAGGTGTATATATTACTGGGAATACTGCTTGTACCTCTAGAACTTATTCCTTGCCTTTTGTAATCTAGAATTCTGTTCTAATGACACATGTATTGCTATACCTTTACATCTTGCTGTTTGTATCCCTTGAATCAACCCTCAAATTATTTTTTTTTTTAAAAATTAAAAAAATCACAAGCTCTAATGAAAAAAACAAAAAACAACAAAAACCCTGTTCTCAAAAAACCCCTAATCTAAAAAAAAAACCCTATCCTTAAAAAAGGGTTGCTTTTAGTAGGCATTTGGTAGGGCATTGCTCTAAAGCGATAACAGCTCTTTTGGGGGGGCAACAGTTTTTTTTTTAAAAAAAAACCACCCAACTTAAAAAAGCCTACCGCTAAACCCCAAAAATGGTACTCACCGAACTTGAATCTAGCTCCTATGTGATCTCCAACTGCAGTGCTCCTCTTTATGGCGGGGGCCCATCCTCATTCTGGTGGGTTGTGGGGGCCCATCTTCATGGAGGCGGTGGTGGGCTATCTTCATGAAGGCAGCGGTCCTTTCCTTTATTCATTCCGCCGCTCTACTGTGGAAGTCTTCATCCACCTTCCACCCAGTGCATCTTCTTATATCCTTTTCTCATCATCTTCAGATCTTCCGTCACCAATGTCCTCTTCATGCTGTCACCTGCCGCACACTGAAGGTTGAATGCGTGATTTTCTCTTATATAGGGGTACCCTTGCATTCCTATTGGCTGATTTTCAAATCCAAATTCAAATTTGCTAATAGAAAAAGCTTTCATTCTATTGGCTGATTTGAATTTGTATGTGAAAATCAGCCAATAAAAATGCAAGGGTTGTACGTTATAAGGGCATTATGCAGGATATTGCCCTAAAGCGATTTAGCTCTATTGCCTTTGAAATAAAAAATACCTTTCTAAAATCAAAGTAACCAAAGTAATCAAATTAACAAATGTATTCACATAAATTATTTTTAAAATACTGGATTAATATGTTTCAGCTGTTTATATGTTTAATACATATATATATATATATATATATATATATATATATATATATATATATATATATATATATATATATATATATACAGTTGTAGGAGGTAATATGAAATACATTTACTAAATATACCATGTGGTTATATGAGGCAATATGACTAGACAGATAATATGATAACGTGTCCTATCTCCTATGTGTCTAGCAATCTTTATTGTCATAATAAATTTCATGTACCAGGCAAAAATATTACTGATATGAAAGATATCATTCAATAAACTTCAGTAATTATTATAGTTATATGGAGTTGTATAATATAATGTTTACACGCAGCAGTCTTCAAAACTAAGAATTTATTTGAATGCCATTTATATGTTAATGTAAAAACAGGTTGATATATCTTGAAAATATACTTTTCGTATGAGCAATTTTATTAAATTCATTATAATTACATTTACTTGTTCATGACAATGCATATACAATTATATAATGAAAATGATGATCTGACCAGAATATTATGTATATGCAGGTACAAATCACCAAATCCAGATTTATTCAGAATGTTTCATTAACATTAAAATTATTAAAAAATAACATTTTTCCTTGCTTGTAAGTCAGTCTTCTCTACATACGTCTTTGGTTTGATTTTTTGTGTTCTAGTCAGTATTTATTTAAAAATATAATTTCTAATTACAGTACTATACTATCTTATTCCTTCACTGAGCTGTGGGTTAATGGAGAATATATTCCTGTTGCATATACTCTGTCCAGCCACTGTTCGACTTTAGCGCATGAAAGCAATTTTATATTGCATTTTATATTGCAGCCATGCAAAGGTTGCGTTTTAGTTAATAGTCAGCTGAGCTGAAAATAGCATTACTTGCCGACCTAGCAAATGACTTTCAAGGACTGTGCACATAATGCCAGCATATGTGCGTACTACAAACCTGATTGGGGGACCAGGACTTATCTTTGGAGGGCAGTGGAATTTATAAATACTAGAAAGGTTAATATTGCAATAATCATTGAAGACACATTTATTGAATTATTTAATTTGAATACTACTCTATCTTAAAGGGACAGTCAACACCAGAATTTTTGTTGTTTTAAAAGATAGATAATCCCTTAATTACCAATTCCCCAGTTTTGCATAACCAACACAGTTATAATAATACACGTTTTACCTCTGTAATTACCTTGTATCTAAGCCTTAGCAGACTGCCCCGTTATTTCAGTTCTTTTGACAGGCTTGCATTTTAGCCAATCAGAGTTTTCTCCATGGTAAATTCATGTGCATGAGCTCAATGTTATCTATATAGAAACATAGAAACATAGATATTGACGGCAGATAAGAGCCATAGGCCCAGCAAGTCTGCCCAACCTTACCTAACAGTATAAACTTATCTAGTTCGTAGGATAGCCTTATGCTTGTCCCATGCATTTTTAAAGTCCCCCACATTGTTTGTTGCTACTACCTCTTGAGGAAGTTTATTCCATAAATCAATCACTCTTTCTGTAAAGAAGTGCTTCCTCAAATTACTCCTGAATCTACTACCCTTTAGCTTGAGCTCATGACCCCTTGTTCTTGAATTTTCCATTTTATGTAAAATACCCACAGCCTCAGTTTTACTAAACCCTTTAATGTACTTGAAAGTTGCTATCATATCACCTCTTTCCCTTCTCTCCTCTAAGCTATACATATTTAGGTCATTGAGCCTATCCTGGTTAGTTTTATTTTTTAGACCATGTACCATTTTGGTAGCCCTCCTTTGCACAGATTCAAGTTTGTTAATATCCTTCTGAAGATATGGCCTCCAGAACTGCACACAATACTCAAGACGAGGCCTAACTAATGATCTATAAAGTGGCATAAGAACCTTACTATTTCTGCTGCAAATACCTCTACCAATACATCCAAGCATTCTGCTAGCCTTACTCGCTGCATTACTACATTGTTTACTAAGTTTTAAATCATCTGAAATAATAATTCCCAAGTCCTGTTCCTCATCTGTAACAGTCAGTAAAGTGTCATTGAGTCTGTAATTAACATTTGGAGTTTTCTTCCCTAAATGCATTATTTTACACTTTGCTGTGTTAAACTTTAGATCCCAGTCATTTGTCCAATCCTCCAATTGTTGTATATCACTTCTCATTTTGTCTACCCCCCCTGGAACATCCACTCTGTTGCAAATTTTTGTATCATCTGCAAAGAGACATACTTTCCCCTGTAGCCCTTTGCTGATATCGCAGATAAATATGTTAAACAAAACAGGCCCCAGAACTGACCCCTGAGGAACACCACTAGTAACAGCCCCCTCTGCTGAATGAACTCCATTTACTAAGACACTTTGTTTTCTGTCCTTAAGCCAGCATTCCACCCAGTTCACAATTTTTGAATCTAGACCAAGGAGATACAGTTTGTGAATTAGTTTATTGTGTGGGACGGTGTCAAATGCTTTGCTGAAATCTAGATATGCTACATCAACTGCTCCACCCTTGTCTAATACTTTTGTTACATAATCAAAGAAGTCAATATAAGTCAATATAAAACATATGAACGAATGTCCTCTAGTGGTAAAAAACTATCAAAATGCATTTAGGTTAGAGGCAGCCTTCAAGGTCTAATAAATTAGCATATGAACCTCCTAATTTTGCTTTGTTCTTTTGGTATTCATAGTTGAAAGCTAAACAGCTTTCAACTAAGAAAACCAAGAGAACAAAGCAAAATTGGTGATAAAAGTAGATTGGAAAGTTGTTTAAAATTACATGCCCTGTTTGAAACATGAAAGGTTTTTTTTGGACTGGACTGTTCCTTTAATACTAAATATAACTTTGTGCTCCTTAAAGATTCAGAAATTCCTCTACCACCACCTGGATAATTATTACTGTCAGTGCAGTGTGCAGTTTGATTTAGAAGCCAATATTTGAAATTACCATACAATATATATTATTCAGATATATGGATGAAGGGCCAAGCTAAGACTTACGAGGGTGCTGTTTGTTCTGTACTGTACATGGTTCATTCATACATTTATGGTATACTTTTAAATTATTATTGTAGTAAATATTTCAAATGTCATGTTCGGGCTGCATATGCAATCTGTTTCCTACTGAATCCAAGTACAATACATTTATGTCTCACAAAAGAAGACAATAAGGAACAAAATGGGGCAAAGTGGTACAATAACAAATTATTTAAAACATTTTGGTATTTGGATTGAAACCTTTGTACAATGGCTAAGAAAAATAATAATTTCCATGTTTATGTTTTCAAATAGTTTTTTGTAATTTTTAAGGCATTGTGGAGAATAAGTATAAAGCGCCTAAAAAGGCTGGGTAATAACTGGCCCAACGTACTGATCAGACTTCAGTATAGTATAAAAGCCCTTAATACATTAAAATGACATAAAAAAGCCATAATAGGGGATTATAAGTTAAAATCTTGATTTATTACAAATAATAATGACATAAAAATAGATATAAGACCAAAATAAAATACAATAATAATGAGATATATAAAATCCGGATATAGTAAGTCTCCTAAAATGTTCAATGAATGTCCAAAAAACTGTCCTATGGGTAAAATCCATAAAATACTTTGAAAGTCACACAGTCACAAGGGGTTGTCCTCCAAATATTGAAAATGGCAAAACTGAAGTGATGCAAACGATGAGAAAATCAAAACTGAAGTGATGAAAAAATCAAATGTAAAAGGTATGTGAAAAAATGTGAAAAGATATGAAAAAATAATATATATATATATATATATATATATATATATATATATATATATATATATATATATAAACACAAAACAAATGGTTAAAAGTGTTAGTGTAAAAAAGTGATGAAAAAAATGTGATGGAAAAAATGATGAAAAAATATATATTGTGTTAGCCAAAAAGTGTGAGAAAAAGTGAGACCAAAAAACACAATCCTCCAGAAATGGTCCTGATAGTGGTTATGTCTGTAAATCTTATTTGGTGTAGTGTCCCAGTATTGATCCTATTTGATGTAGTGTCCTATAAACAATAAAATAACATAGTGTATTCCGTATAGATAAAATAACAATCATTAGAATTTTGCTTACCCAGTATCGACGCGTTTCAGCCCCTATGAGGCCTTTTTCAAGACATGAAAAATTAAGGAGATGTAAAGATAGAGGCCTCTATTTAACAAAGTCTGACGGACCTGATCCGACAGTGCGGATCAGGTCCGCCAGACCTCGCTGAATACGGAGAGCAATACGCTCTCCGTATTCAGCATTGCACCAGCAGCTCACAAGAGCTGCTGGTGCAACGCCGCCCCCTGCAGACTTGTGGCCAATGGGCAGCCAGGAGGGGGTGTCAATCAACCCGATCGTACTCGATCGGGTTGAATTCCGGCGATGTCTGTCCGCCTGCTCAGAGCAGGCAGACAGGGTTATGGAGCAGCGGTCTTTGTGACCGCTGCTTCATAACTGCTGTTTCTGGCGAGCCTGCAGGCTCGTCAGAAACACGGGGCATCAAGCTCCATTCGGAGCTTGATAGATAGGCCCCAGATTCTCCATTTGGATTAGTATCTGTGAAAATAACTATTCTTCATGTGAGTAGAATCTGAACCAATAGCAATATTTCTACTGCCCCACTAGTAGCTTTGTTAGCGCCCCTCTTCAAAGAACAGTCATGGAATAAATTAGATCTGTTTTCATTATTTTTTTATTCTTTATTACATATTATCTATCATATATATATATTTTTGCGCTCCAATATATATTATTATTGTGCTTCGTTGAGAGTAGAATTTTACAGTCGAACGTGACCAATTTTAGGTACATTTTTTAATGATAAATAGGGGCATTCATGTATTCATTATTATAGGGGCATTTATTCATGTGCAAATATAGGAGAATAGCAATAATTCATATATTGCCCCATGTGTTATAGCTCGACCCACTTGTGCTCCAGATCCAACTTGTATCTGCCCCTCTAACAACTTCAAGCATGCTCAGTTCACATTTTAATAAACATCAAATCCTGCACAGACCATAGTTTCACAATGTGAGTCAATCTCAAATAACATATTAAAATTTCATTATATATTACCCCCCCAGTCCCGTGATATCATTTTATCATTATTGTGTCCCCTTTTCCTGTAATTTAAAGTCTAAAAAGTATAATAATAATATATTCATACAAACATATAGGGAAAAAATAATTGAAATCCTCATAAACTGAACTAGTTTGCAATCTTTAACAAGTAGCAGATGGGCTGCCTATTTTTTTGTACATCTCTGCATAAAACCGGCACATACATGAAGGTTTCACATGCTAAAGTCATTTAAATGAAGGGAATCCTGATGTTCTGGAATTTTTGCTGATGTAAAGCATAGTTGCCAACAGTCATGGATCTCCTGGGACAATCCCGGGATTTTGCTTTTTGTCCTGTGTATCTATTGTCCCGGAGATCCAGGCTGTTTGGCCGCCTTGTTGTAGAATAAATGCTTCTTAGATCTATGACATGCATGGGAGCTCAGGGTTGTGCAAGTTACAACATACCCCCAAGAGTCTTGACTGACTTTAGGTTTTCCACCCCACTGCGGCTGCAGTGCATACCTGGCCCACCCTCCAATTCTGAAGATCTAACCCACAACCTAGCTGCAACCTAGTGAAGCAATTATGCCGATCAGGAGGTGGTCCAGAGAGGGGAGGCCCTCTAGTTACAGAAGGTACTTAGCCACTTCCTGCAGCTTACGGTGCTCTGTTGCTCCCCTGTGGATTGACACCAGTAAAAATGATATGCAGACTCCTCACTGTGGTGCCGTTGTGGTGCAAGTCCCTCCCGCGGGCCTCTGACTGTCACAACCCATGACCTGACCTCACAGTGTGGCCTACTGAAAAAAGAGGAGGGGGCTGGTCCTCCTTCATGAAATTATAATTTATTTTTTGAATGAGATTGAGAGTGAGATTCCACTGATGAGCACAGTACGATGAAGCAGCAGCACATAGGCAGATGCACAGTAGTATTGTTAGGACTAAGTGCATTATTCTTTAAATACTATTTTCTAGTCCTAATATTAGACTTGGACATAACAGAAATGTCTGACTGCATAGTTTAGGAATTTAGAACTTGTTTTCTCTCCTAGGCTCTGATGATTGAAAGTGCTGCAAGGAGACAATATATAAAAAACATAATTTATGTGGGAACTTACCTGATAAATTCATTTCTTTCATATTAACAAGAGTCCATGAGCTAGTGACGTATGGGATATACATTCCTACCAGGAGGGGCAAAGTTTCCCAAACCTTAAAATGCCTATAAATACACCCCTCACCACACCCACAAATCAGTTTAACGAATAGCCAAGAAGTGGGGTGATAAGAAAAAAAGTGCGAAGCATATAAAATAAGGAATTGGAATAATTGTGCTTTATACAAAAAAATCATAACCACCCCAAAAAAAGGGTGGGCCTCATGGACTCTTGTTAATATGAAAGAAATGAATTTATCAGGTAAGTTCCCACATAAATTATGTTTTCTTTCATGTAATTAACAAGAGTCCATGAGCTAGTGACGTATGGGATAATGACTACCCAAGATGTGGATCTTTCCACACAAGAGTCACTAGAGAGGGAGGGATAAAATAAAGACAGCCAATTCCTGCTGAAAATAATCCACACCCAAAATAAAGTTTAATGAAAAACCTAAGCAGAAGATTCAAACTGAAACCGCTGCCTGAAGAACTTTTCTACCAAAAATTGCTTCAGAAGAAGAAAATACATCAAAATGGTAGAATTTAGTAAAAGTATGCAAAGAGGACCAAGTTGCTGCTTTGCAGATCTGGTCAACCGAAGCTTCATTCCTAAACGCCCAGGAAGTAGATACTGACCTAGTAGAATGAGCTGTAATTCTCTGAGGCGGAATTTTACCCGACTCAACATAGGCAAGATGAATTAAAGATTTCAACCAAGATGCCAAAGAAATGGCAGAAGCTTTCTGGCCTTTCCTAGAACCGGAAAAGATAACAAATAGACTAGAAGTCTTACAGAAAGATTTCGTAGCTTCAACATAATATTTCAAAGCTCTAACAACATCCAAAGAATGCAACGATTTCTCCTTAGAATTCTTAGGATTAGGACATAATGAAGGAACCACAATTTCTCTACTAATGTTGTTGGAATTCACAACTTTAGGTAAAAATTCAAAAGAAGTTCGCAACACCGCCTTATCCTGATGAAAAATCAGAAAAGGAGACTCACACGAAAGAGCAGATAATTCAGAAACTCTTCTAGCAGAAGAGATGGCCAAAAGGAACAAAACTTTCCAAGAAAGTAATTTAATGTCCAATGAATGCATAGGTTCAAACGGAGGAGCTTGAAGAGCTCCCAGAACCAAATTCAAACTCCAAGGAGGAGAAATTGACTTAATGACAGGTTTTATACGAACCAAAGCTTGTACAAAACAATGAATATCAGGAAGAATAGCAATCTTTCTGTGAAAAAGAACAGAAAGAGCAGAGATTTGTCCTTTCAAAGAACTTGCGGACAAACCCTTATCCAAACCATCCTGAAGAAATTGTAAAATTCTCGGTATTCTAAAAGAATGCCAAGAAAAATGATGAGAAAGATACCAAGAAATATAAGTCTTCCAGACTCTATAATATATCTCTCTGGATATAGATGTACGAGCCTGTAACATAGTATTAATCACAGAGTCAGAGAAACCTCTTTGACCAAGAATCAAGCGTTCAATCTCCATACCTTTAAATTTAAGGATTTCAGATCCTGATGGAAAAAAGGACCTTGAGACAAAAGGTCTGGTCTTAACGGAAGAGTCCACGGTTGGCAAGAGGCCATCCGGACAAGATCCGCATACCAAAACCTGTGAGGCCATGCCGGAGCTACCAGCAGAACAAACGAGCATTCCTTCAGAATCTTGGAGATTACTCTTGGAAGAAGAACTAGAGGCGGAAAGATATAGGCAGGATGATACTTCCAAGGAAGTGAAAATGCATCCACTGCCTCCGCCTGAGGATCCCGGGATCTGGACAGATACCTGGGAAGTTTCTTGTTTAGATGAGAAGCCATCAGAACTATTTCTGGAAGTTCCCACATTTGAACAATCTGAAGAAATACCTCTGGGTGAAGAGACCATTCGCCCGGATGCAACGTTTGGCGACTGAGATAATCCGCTTTCCAATTGTCCATACCTGGGATATAAACCGCAGAGATTAGACAGGAGCTGGATTCCGCCCAAACCAAAATTCGAGATACTTCTTTCATAGCCAGAGGACTGTGAGTCCCTCCTTGATGATTGATGTATGCCACAGTTGTGACAATGTCTTATCTGAAAACAATGAACAACTCTCTCTTCAGAAGAGGCCAAGACTGAAGAGCTCTGAAAATTGCACGGGGTTCCAAAATATTGATCGGAAATCTCACCTCCTGAGATTCCCAAACCCCTTGTGCCGTCAGATACCCCCACACAGCTCCCCAACCTGTAAGACTCGTATCTGTTGAGATTATAGTCCAGGTCGGAAGAACAAAGAAGCCCCCTGAACTAAACGATGGTGATCTGTCCACCATGTCAGAGAGTGTCGTAAAATCGGTTTAAAGATATTAATTGAGTTATCTTTGAGTAATCCCTGCACCATTGGTTCAGCATACAGAGCTGAAGAGGTCGCATGTGAAAACGAGCAAAGGAGATCGCATCTGATGCGGCAGTCCTAAGATCCAACATTTCCATGCATAAGGCTACCAAAGGGAATGATTGTGACTGAAGGTTTTGACAAGCTGATATCAATGTTAAACTTCTCTTGTCTGACAAGGACAGAGTCATAGACACTGAATTTATCTAGAAACCTAAAAAGGTTACCCTTGTCTGAGGAATCAATAAACTGATTGGTAAATTGATCCTCCAACCATGAACTTGAAGAAACAACACAAGTCGATTCGTATGAGATTCTTCGAAAATGAGAAGACTGAGCAAGTACCAAGATATCGTCCAAATAAGGAAATACCAAAACCCTATTCTCTGATTACAGAAAGAAGGGCACCGAGAACCTTTGAAAAAAATTCTTGGAACTGAGGCTAGACCAAATAGTAGAGCCACAAAACTGGTAATGCTTGTCTAAAAAGAGAATCTCAGACACTAAAAGTGATCTGGATGAATCGGAATATGCAGATACACATCCTGTAAATCTATTGTAGACATATAATGCCCTTGCTAAACAAAAGGCAGGATAGACCTACAGTAACCATCTTGAATGTTGGTATCCTAACATAACGATTCAATAATGATAGATCCATAACTGGTCTGAAGGAATTGACCTTCTTTGGTACAATGAAGAGATAAAATAAAACCCCAGCCCCTGTTCCAGAACTGGAACTGGCATAAATACTCCAGCCAACTCTAGATCTGAAACACATTTCAGAAATGCTGAGCCTTGCTGTGTCAATTGGGACACGGGAAGAAAAGAATCTCTTAGCAGGAGGCCTTAACTTGAAGCCAATTCTGTACCTTCCTGAAACAATGTTTCTGAAACCAGAGATTAAGAACGGAATTGATCCAAATTTCTTTGAAGAAAACGTAATCTGCCCCATACCAGCTGAGCTGGAATAAGGGCCGCACCTTCATAGGTACTTAAGAGCTGGCTATAGGATTCTATAAGGCTTGGATATATTCCAAACTGGAAATAGTTTCCAAACTGATACCGCTCCTGAGGATGAAGGATCAGGCTTTTGTTCCTTGTTGTGAGGAAAGGAACGAAATGATTATTTACCCTGGAAAGAAAGGGAAAGCAAAGTTGACTTAGAAGACATGTCAGCATTCCAAGTTTAATCCATAAAGCTTTTCTAGCTAAAATAGCTAGAGACATATACCTGACATCAACTCTAATGATATCAAAAGATGGTATCACCAATAAAATTATTAGCATGTTATAGAATAATAATAATGCTATAAAATTATGATCTGTTACTTGTTGCGCTAAAGCATCTAACCAAAAAGTTGAAGCTGCAGCAACATCCGCTAAAAATATAGCAGGTCTAAGAAGATTACCTGAACATAAGTAAGCTTTTCTTAGAAAGGATTCAATTTTCCTATCTAAAGGATCCTTAAATGAAGTACTATCTGCCATAGGAATAGTAGTACATTAGCAGGAGTAGAGACAGCCCCATAACCTTAGGGATTTTTGTCCCAACAAACTCTAATCTGTCAGATGGCACAGGATATAATTTGCTTAAACGTCTAGAAGGAGTAAATAAATTACCCAAATTATTCCATTCCCTGGAAATTACTTCAGAAATAGCATCAGGGAGATAAAACACTTCTGGAATAACTACAGGAGATTTAAAAACCTTATTTAAACGTTTACATTTAGTATCAAGAGGACCAGTATCCTCTATTTCTAATGCAAATAACACTTCTTTAAGTAAAGAACGAATAAATTCCATCTTGAACAAATACAAAGATTTATCAGCATCAACCTCTGAGACAGAAACCTCTGAACCAGAAGAACCATTATCAGTATCAGAATGATGATGTTCATTTAAAAATTCATCTGAAAAAAAGAGAAGTTTTAAAAGACTTTTATGTATACTAGAAGGAGAAATAACAGACATAGCCTTCTTAATGGATTTAAAAAATAAAATCTCTTATGTTATCAGGAACACTCTGAAAATTAGATGTTGACGGACAGCAACAGGTAATGTAACAGTACTAAAGGAAATTGTATCTGCATTAATAAGTTTGACATGACATGCAATACAAATAACAGCTGGAGAAACAGATACCAAAAGTTTATAGCAGACTTAGCTTGGTAGCTCCAGCACTGTGCAGTGATTTTCCTGTAGTAACTTCTGACTCAGTTGCAACGTGGAACATCTTGCAATATGTAAAAGAAAAAAACAACATATAAAGCAAAATTGATCAAATTCCTTAAATGACAGTTTCAGGAATGGGAAAAAAATGCCAGTGAACAAGCTTCTAGCAACCAGAAGCAATAAATAATGAGACTTAAATAATGTGGAGACAAAAATGACGCCCATATTTTTTAGCGCCAAAAAAGACGCCCACATTATTTGGCGCCTAAATGCTTTTGGCGCCAAAAATGACGCCACATCCGGAACGCCGACATCTTTGACGCAAAATAACGTCAAAAAATGACGCAACTTCCGGCGACACGTATGACGCCGGAAACGGAAAATAATTTTTGCGCCAAAAAAGTCCGCGCCAAGAATGACGCAATAAAATGAAGCATTTTCAGCCCCCGCGAGCCTAACAGCCCACAGGGAAAAAAGTCAAATTTTTGAGGTAAGAAAAAAAATATGATAATTCAATGCATAATCCCAAATATGAAACTGACTGTCTGGAAATAAGGAAAGTTGAACATTCTGAGTCAAGGCAAATAAATGTTTGAATACATATATTTAGAACTTTATAAATAAAGTGCCCAACCATAGCTTAGAGTGTCACAGAAAATAAGACTTACTTACCCCAGGACACTCATCTACATGTTTGTAGAAAGCCAAACCAGTACTGAAACGAGAATCAGTAGAGGAAATGGTAAATATAAGAGTATATCGTCGATCTGAAAAGGGAGGTAAGAGATGAATCTCTACGACCGATAACAGAGAACCTTATGAAATAGACCCCGTAGAAGGAGATCACTGCATTCAATAGGCAATACTCTCTTCACATCCCTCTGACATTCACTGCACGCTGAGAGGAAAACCGGGCTCCAACTTGCTGCGGAGCGCATATCAACGTAGAATCTAGCACAAACTTACTTCACCACCTCCCTTGGAGGCAAAGTTTGTAAAAACTGATTTGTGGGTGTGGTGAGGGGTGTATTTATAGGCATTTTAAGGTTTGGGAAACTTTGCCCCTCCTGGTAGGAATGTATATCCCATACGTCACTAGCTCATGGACTCTTGTTAATTACATGAAAGAAACAGGGATCTGATGCGATGTTGAGAATGCCGGCAAAATATTCAAAAGTGCCGACATTACTCTTTAAAGGCAGAATCTATATATCGCAATGGATGGCGATTGGCATGCAAGCAGCATCGGCACTGACATTGGCGATGTAAAGTAAAGGATCCCTTTTAAATATATAGCACACAACCTAATAACTATACCTATGAACCCCTAAACCGACATAACCTACCACCGCAAACTAACCCTACACTACTAAACCCCTAAACTGACAATAGCCCACCGCAATAAACTTCCTAACCTATTAACCCCTACACTGTCAATAGCCCACTGCAAACAACCCTACACTTTTTAACAAATATACCGCCAATAGCCCACCGCAAACACCACTTACACAACTTAACCCCTATACCGCCAATAGCCCATTGCAAACACCACCAACACTACTCAAATTAGATCACGCCTTTGTTACCTGTTTTTTCTAGGAGACGCCTCCAAGCACGCTATGTCCAAACATGGTCATGACAGTGCTTGTGCCTACATTATTCAAAATGTAAATTGGAACATGCATTTGTGATCATGAGTTAAATAATGTAGACGCAAGCACAAATAAAGCTTTTAGCGAGGATCCCAAAACATGTTTGTAAATGTGGGAAAGAGCTAATCACATTGAATACAAAAGTGGCCTTATTGGTCAGAAAAAAGCCAAAAAGTCCTTAGCCAATAGATTGTGATCAAGGCCATAATATGCCCCATAATTGCATTTTTGTGAATTTTTAAATTAAATTTAAAAAAAATAAATTAAGTTTAAAGTTTACGACTAAGCTTTTAATGATTTATATAAAAAAACCTTTACTAACAGCTTATTACATTTTGAATAACTAATAATTAGAGGAAGGATTGTATAACACTTCACTAACCTAAAATACATAGCTGTGACTCTAAAAGGAATAAGCATTTTTGTTTACCGAAGCAGGGTGAGAACACTAATCTGAAGCATGGAAGAGAAAAAAGCTTTTGTCATCTGCTTTGATTGGATAGTGGCAAAACTCAATTCTGCAGTTTACTTAACCCTAATTTTGGAGCTCCAAACCACTTATATTCAGCCCCTGACCCTCTGGTCACAGTTTATGATATTAAAATATTGAGGGATATGTAGTAGAGCTGAACTACTTATGTATCTACATGTGCTTGCTAATAGATGTTGTTTTCTCTTGCTTGTTCTTTCTTAGGACTGTGAGCTATGGCTGCTTATGGTTTATTAGCAGCCACCAATAAGCAAGCGCTACCCAGGTGCTGAAGCAAAAATGGGCCGGCTCCTACACTTACATTCCTGCTTTTCAAATAAAGATGCCAAGAGAACGAAGAAAATTTGGGTTTCATATCCCTTTAAGGTGACATATTCATAACAGATCTGTTTCATAGCATGTTTCTGTTTTTAAATATCGCAATTTGATCCTAAACACTTCTTGCTTTTGTACTGTATGTCTCATGATTACAAAATTATTTTTATGTCACCATATGCCACTTGAATTTACATGCTATAAATTGTAATGGCAAGTGAGTTCCTGATTGTAATGTATACACCTGAAGAGTAAATAGCATGCCACTGCTTATATTTATAGATGCCGACAAAGATATTGCAGAGAATCTATTTCCATAAGAAATAATATACAAAAATATATGCCCTCATTTCAAGATAGCTCCATAATGAATATGAAATACATAATTGTGGTATTTCAAGATATAGGGGTATATTTATGAAGCAGCAGATTCTGCTCCTTAACTTGTTCATCACCTCTGAGGTGGCAACCAGTAATAATCCCGATCAGATACGATCGAGATGATTGACACCCCCTGCTAGCAGCCGATTGGCCGCAAATGTGCAGGGGGCGGCATTGCACAAGCATTTTACTAGAAATGCTTGTGCAATGTTAAAGGGATAGGAAAGTGAAAATTAAACTTGCAGGATTCAGATAGAGCATGTCATTTTAAGACACTTTTAAATTCACTTCTATTTTCAAATGTGCTTCATTCTCTTAGTATCCCTTGTTAAAAAATGAATCCGCACATATCATACACTAGTGGGAGCTGCTGCTGATTGGTGCCTGCACACATTTGTCTCTTGTGATTGGCTAAATAGATATTTTCAGCTTCCTGTCAGTAGTGCAATGCTGTCCCTTCAGCAATGGATAACAAGAGAATGAAGAAAATTTGATAATAGAATTAAATTGAAAAGTTGTTTAAAATTGTATGTTCTGTCTGAATCATAAAATACAATTTTGAGGTTTACTATCTGTGATGAGAGCAGGATGTGATGTCACTAGTTGGGGGTAGGGCTTAGGTCCGGTAGTCTGTGTCGCAGTTAGTTAGTGAAATCAACCTGACTAGATGTATGTTTCTGTGCTCTGTAATAAAATAGAGTTGTACCATCCTTGCTGTGTCCTGCATATGTCCTGCATCTCATGACATGGTGTCAGAAGTTCTGGCCTGCGCTTCTGTTCCTGATCGATTGTCAAAGTTTACCCCACCTGAGCCTTTTGACTTCTCTCAGCCTGCAGCTTGGCCCACATGGCGTCAGCGGTTTCAGCGCTTCAGGATTGCTTCCAAACTGAACAAGGAGAGTGGTGATGTACAAGTTAATTCTCTTTTATACTCTATGGGGAAAGATGTGGAGCCAGTGTTCAATGCTTTTACTTTCCAAGAAGGGGAAGAATTTAACTTTGATATAGTTATGGATAAACTCAGTGCCCACTTGTGCCCAAAAGAAATGTGATTCATGAGAGAGCTTGTTTTCACAAACGTAATCAGCGTGTGGGAGAATCTGTGGAGTCATTTGTGCGCAGCCTGTATGAACTAGCTGAATTCTGTGAGTTTGGTGTTGCTAAAGAAGAGCAAATCAGAGACATAATAGTTATTGGAATTGCAGATGCTGAAGTCTCACTGAAGCTGCAGTTAGAGCCTGATTTAACGTTAGATGGGGCTATTAGGATGGCCCGCCAGAGTGAACTGGTGAAAAAGCAAAGTGCTGATCTGAGGTCTGAGAGTATTGTGGATGAAGTGCAACAGTCTAGGAAAACTGCTAGTGAAAGGCACAGTGTGAGCGGTAGATCTAAAGTAATGGAAAGGCCTAGAAGTGGATGGGCGCAACATGCCCGATGCACACAGTGCTACCGTGCCCATGATCAGAGTGTTATATGCCCGGCCAGAGATAAAAGATGCAGAAAATGTAACACAGGGATTTTTAACCTTTTTTTTGCCGTGGCACACTTTTTTACATTAAAAAATCCTGTGGCACACCACCATCCCAAAATTTTTAAAAAATCACACATTGTAGCCTAATACAGTATATATATATATATATATATATATACACACACACACACATACACACACACATACTGTATGTATTGTGCTGTTATGCCATGCCTCCTGCAAACTATACGTGACATATTGACATTCATTCACAAACAATCATAATGATTGTCTGTGAATGAATGTCAATATGTCATGGTTGTAAATGATGTCTGTCTGATGAGCCTGTCACATACCTCCCAATATTTCAAAATTTGAAAGAGGGACACCCCTGCATTGGGAGTAAAAAACAAGCAAAGTTTAAAAAATGTCACACTGTTGTCAGTCTGCCGCGGCATACCTGAGGATCTCCCACGGCACACTGGTGTGCCACGGAACACTGGTTGAAAAACACTGATGTAACAAAATGGGTCATTTTGAAGTGGTGTGTAAAACTGAATACATTAAGGAGATGCAGGTGGACAGTGACCAGGAGGGTCAGGACGTGTCTTTTGTGGGGTCCGTTGTGGAACGGCCAAGCTCAGAGGAAGATTGGAAAGTTACTTTTACTGTAATGGGAGCCAAAGTTGATTTTAAGATTCTCTGTTTGATTTTAAGATTGACACAGGAGCAGATATCACTGTAATGACTTTTGCTGAATTTATGAAACTGCCTCGACAGCCCCAGCTGGCGAAGGTTACTACAAATGTCCATAGTCCTGGTGGCCGCATTGATTGTGTGGGGAAATTTCTTGCCAGCTGTGAGTACAAGCAAAGGAAGTTCACCACGTGGGTGCATGTGATCCGAGGTCAGTGTGTTAACAATTTATTGAGCAGAAAAGCAGCCTGTGACTTGGGCCTCGTGGCCAGAGTGAATGAGATTTCTGAAGATATGTTTGGCGAGTTGGGCCTACTGAATTGCAAACCAGTCCGTATAGCACTTAAAAGTGACGCAGTCCCATACAGTATTTCTACTCCCCGTAGAATTCCGTTCCCGCTCATGCCTCAAGTGGAGAAAGAGCTTATACGCATGAAGTCTATGGGGGTTATTGAAGAGGTTGTTGAAGCGACTGATTGGTGTGCCCCCATTGTTCCAGTTGCAAAAAAAACCGGAAAGGTGCGCATCTGTGTGGACCTGAAAAGGTTGAATGAGGCAGTGAAGAGAGAGAGATTTGTGCTGCCGACATTAGAAGATATAGCTCCAAAGTTGGCTGGGGCGAAGTTCTTTTCCACATTAGACGCTTCTAACGGCTTTTGGCAGATCCCCCTGGATCCAAAGTGCCGCAAACTGACTACCTTTATCACACCGGCAGGTCGGTTCTGCTTCTGCAGACTCCCCTTTGGGATATCCTCTGCTCCTGAAATCTTTTAAAGGGAAATGAGTTCTCTCCTGAGTGACCACGTGGGCACAGCGGTCGTCATGGTCGACATTCTAGTGTATGGGTCTACATTGGAGGAGCATGATCAGCGTTTAAGTTGTGTGCTACAGGCTATCAAAGAGTCTGGGCTGAAGCTGAATAAAGTAAAATGTCATTTTAAGAAAACTGAATTATGTTACTTTGGACATATCATCAACGGGGATGGCATCAAGCCAGACCCCGAGAAAATTCTTGCTATTGAACAGATGAAAAGTCCTTCTGATGTACATGAGCTGAGACAGATATTGGGCCTTGTAAATTACGTGGGCAAGTTTCTTCCAGATTTATCAACAGTTTTACACCCTATCACAGAATTGCTTAAGAAAGATGTTGCCTGGGTCAGGGGACCTTCACAAGAAAAAGCTTTTCTGCAGGCCAAGTCCCTGCTGGGGTCTGCCCCAGTGCTGGGGTTCTACGACCCTTCAAAAAAGACTGTGGTTAGTGCCAATGCAAGCAGTTATGGATTGGGGGCTGCACTCCTGCAGTTAAATGAAAATAAACTACAGCCCATCGCCTACTGTTCCCGCACACTGACGGCTGCGGAGTCAAAATACGCTCAAATTGAGAAAGAGTGCCTGGCTGCAGTTTGGGCCTGTGAGTTCTTTCAGCGTTATCTAGTGGGTTTGGAGAAATTTAGTCTGGAAACTGACCACAAACCGCTAGTCCCTCTAATCAACTCTTATGACATTGACATTGACATAACACCCTTGAGATGCCAGAGACTTTTAATGAGACTGCTCAGGTTCAATGTTCAGGCAGTGCATGTGCTGGGGAAACAACTGGTTGTGGCGGATACACTACCCAGGCTCCCGCTGGCTGCTGCTTAAGAATCCTCCACAGAATCTGATGTGAAAGTGTTGATTCAGTTCTGGCCTCTAAGTCCATTTCTTCAAGGAAACTGGAGGAAATAAAGAAAGAGACATATTTGGACACAGATCTGCAAGAGATTATAAAGTACATAAAAGAAGGCTGGCCCAATAAAATATAATAACTAAACAGGCTCCGAAGTCTGATTGTCCGTGATGGCTGGGTGAATGGGAAAATATGAAGCCTGAGTTTTATGAACTAAATGACAATCCTCTCTTCTCTTCTTTCTTTTTCTTCTTTTCTCTCTTCTTTTATTTCTCTTTTCTGTTACATTTAAAAAAATTGACGAGGTTATGGTTTTAGTTAATGTTCATGTTTCTATTTACCATGTTATGTTGTAAACCTGCTTATTTGTGACATGATCTTGACCACGTACTTTGATTAAGTGTATGATTTGTTCTACCTCAATAAAAATATTTTGAAAAAAAAAAAAAAAAAGAAGGCTGGTCCGTGAGCCGGGCAGCCTGGATGTCTTTAAATGCTTACCAGCCAGAGAGGTCGCAGCTCATGGAGCTGGAGGGGTTGGTGCTGTTCCAAGACCGCATTGTAATTCCTGTCAGCATGAGGAAGGAGATGTTAAACAGGATTCACGATGGCCACTTAGGCATTACAAAGTGCAGAGAAAGGGCAGCTACAGCTGTGTGGTGGCCTGAGATCAGCTCCGACATTGCAAATCACGTGTCTTAATGTGCTTTTTGCCGGGAACACCGGCCTACTCAGAGAAGGGAGCCCTTGATTTCTACTCCGCTGCCTGCGGGGCCGTGGCAGAAAATAGCTGCTGATTTGTGTGAACTGCACGGAAAAAAGTTCTTTGTTGTGATCGACTACTATTCCAGGTATTTGGAAATTGCACCCCTGAATGATATCACAAGTCAAGCCATTATCATTCGCCTGAAAAGCTTGTTCGTCCTGTGGGGCATTCCAATGGAGCTGGTGAGTGATAATGGTATGCAGTTTGCTTCTACAGAGTTCAGTGCTTTCAGCAAGGAATATGACTTTGTACATTCCACGTCAAGTCCACATTATCCGCAGGCCAACTGAATCACTGAAAGGGCAGTTCAAACAACAAAATTCATTCTAAAGCAATCTGAGCCGTACGTGGCCCTCTTGTCATACAGGGCGACACCCATTCAAGCTACCGGGTTTAGCCCTGCACAGCTGATGCTAGGATGCCAGATTCGCACCACTTTACCCTCAGTGGGTGTCTTCAAGCCGCCTGGTCCTGTTCCTCAGGACAAAGTCCTTAGGAGGGATGAAGAGGCCAAAAAGGGTTATTGTTTCTTCTACGACAGGAGACATTCTGTCAGGCCCTTACAGGAACTGAATGCGAGGCAAACTGGATGATGAGAAGAAATGGAAGACGCCTGCTACGGTAGTTGGCTGCTCTCCAGAACCAAGGTCTTATACAGTCCTTACTGAGGGAGGGGCGGTTACACGCCGTAACCGAAGACATCTTCAGCATGTACCTGAGAATCTGGAACTGGATGCCTCAGTACCACCGCCGGTGGGATCCCCTGTTCTAAGAGAGGTGCCTTCCCCTCAGCAAGATCACAGCGGGGATATATTTTTGCCTCCAGCGGACTCTAATTCACCATCTTCTGTATCAGAGGACAGTTCATGCAAAGTTACATCAAGCGGAAGAGTGGTGAGACTTCCGGCCCGATATAGGGACTGACTTTAGCTAGAACAGTGACCGGAAGTATGGGCAGAATAATCCCATGGTCACTGTGGACTAGGGTAGTCTATCCCGATGTCCAAGTAAGGATGTAATTTATGTGTTTATATTTTCTGAACCTATTTGTTTATATATTGTTCAAAAAAAAAAAAATGTTGTTGTATACTCTGTTCGTATACCTTGTTATTTGTTATATTCAAATGTATGCTTCACCTTTGAAAAAGGGGAAGATGTGATGAGAGAAAGATGTGATGTCACTAGTTGGGGCGGGGCTTAGGTCCGGTAGTCTGTGTCGCAGTGAGTTAGTGAAATCAACCTGACTAGATGTATGTTTCTGTGCGCTTTAATAAAATAGAGTTGTACCATCCTTGCTGTGTCCTGCATCTCATGACACTATCCCTTTAAATGCCGACAGTGTATGCTACAGCGGATCATGTCCGTCTGACATTTGTTATATCGGCCCCTAATAATTTAAGTCAATGCATACAATTCATAAAAATTATGAAATCATAAATTTAATGTAGTTTATTTTGTTTACAAGGAATGATTGAGCAGTTCTTTAATGGAGAATATGATAACATTTAAAGATCATAAAAGTAGAATCATAAAATTATCTGTTGGACTACTGCTTGCATATAATTGTGTGTCTAAACCCTACAAGAGGAATATTTATATATCCACCAATCACCAGCCATGTTCTTCTCAGGAAATGCTGCTCAGAAGCTGACTTCAACTATGGACATGAAACCACATTTTTGTTTCTTTCATGACTCTCATAGACAATTTTAAACAACTTTCCAATTTACTATTATAACCAAATTTGATTTACTCTCTTGTATCTTTGCTAAAGGAGCAGCAATGCACTACTGGCAGCTAGCTGAACACATCAGCCAATCACAAGAGACAAATGTGTGCAAACACCAATCACCAGCTAGATCACAGTATTGTAGGATATGTACATATCATTTTTCAACAATGGATAGCAAGGGGTAGATTTAATAAGCAGTGGATGCAGTTGCTTCTTTCTATGCCCGTAGTTTCCAACTCGCCAAAACATAAGTTAAGATGACATAAGAATGCTTGTGCGATGTTAAATGCAGACAGCGTATCATCTCCGCCCGGCATATGATACATTTTCCCCCAAGAGTAAAAAGTACATTTGAAAATAGAATTCAAGTTAAAAGTGTCTTAATTACGTGCTCTATCTAAATCATGCAAGTTTAATATTGACTTTACTATTTTTTCCTTTCCTATCTTTGCAAATGTTAAACTCATACTTATGTGCAAGCACCACTGTAATACAAAGTATTCCAATATATTAGATCAGTGGTTCTCAACCAAAGTGTCCTCAAGGCCCGGTAAATTTTAGCTAGACATGTCCAGGGCCCGGTTGTTATATATATATAGATAGAGCAGCAGGGGCAGGCTGATCAGCCAGGCAAATAGGACCTGGGCCGAGGGACAGGCAAGTAGGGGGGCCCACAAATGGCATCTCCACGGATCCTGGTGCATTCCTTAAGCTGGAGTTTTCAGTTGCCCTATCAGTAACTAAGCAAAAAAAGTGTGGGTTTAGTGGGGGCCCTGGTGGGGGTCTGTCGCTGTGAGGGCCATGGAGTGTGGGGTCTGGCCCGGGGGGTTGGGTGCCCTTTCTCTGGTCCTTAATGTTGGAGGTACTGGCTCTGGAGGTTGAGGGGCATGTTGGGGGCAGGGCAGGGAGGCTACCGTGTTCATTTGCATAAAATTGAATACATTTTGGTCAGTGTGAGACAGTGTTCCTGTGGCCTTGATTGGTATCAGTCTGCCCCTGGTGTGCAGTGGGGTAAGAGTGTGCAGTGGGGGCATGACAGGTCGGGGCCCACCATCAGGGCTATCACGGCCCGGTACTGGGCCACGGCCCGGCTGTTGAGAAACCAGGTATTAGATCACTTATTTGTCCCTTTAAATAAAGTCATAAAAGTGGTAATTTAAGTAATATATTTTATTTATGCTGTGAGCTTCAGTATGATGTGTTTTGTGCAGCAGCTGTATCTCAGGATAGAGGAGGCTGTATGCCAATTTATTTTTCCATTGTGATATTATAATTGGGGTAAGGCACCATCTGGCATTTAGAGTCTAATCTCTTTAACAGCTATGCAACTGCAGTTGAAACATTGCTGCTTAGTTGATAAATTTGCACACATAGGACTAGATTTCAAATGGAGCGCTAATTTATCGTGAGCCAGTTTACGGGCATGAGATAAACAGCCATTACAAGTGGCTGGTTATTGCTACTGCAAGCTCTCAGTAGCAATTAGCACTTCAATGTGCCCCTATTGGCCCAAAAATAAAGTGTGTTGTAGTTTTTAATAAATAAAAAAGTAGCATTTTTATATTTTAATGAAATAACTGCAAGAAGCAGTTATGAGGGGTTAAAGTGAAAAATAAAATGGCACTGAAAAGAGCCTTTACATAATGGTCTATGGGGAACTATGTTTTCCCTGTTAATATATATGAATATGCTCATATAGATATATATTTATGTATTAATATGTGTATATACACATATTAACACATAATTATATATGTATATATTCATATACACATACTGTATAAATAAATAAATATAAATATATATACATGTATATGTATATGTATGTATCACCATGTTAAAGCTCTTTCCATGCCTTTTTTGTTTTCTAACCTGAGACCTCATTTATTTGATCCCTTATAACTTTTTTAAGCAATATTTGAATTTAATAATTTTATTAGATAGTGTTATTATGAGTGTAAGTGTATCTCTAATGTATTTTTGTTTCGTGACACTTTTTTTATCTCGCATACCACTTGACCAGAGCTCTGAGGCTGGTGTCTAGAATTAAGATTGCACTCATGCATTCCCATTTATTTTCAACTTGTAATAATCGCAATCCTTCTCACAGCTGGTATAAACCTGATATCGCTTGCGCAAAAAAAGTTAGCGCACCACTCGTAATCTGACCATGGGCATGAAAAGTCAGAGTGTAACCCCCCACCTACTGCTAAAGCTTCTCCTGGCAAATAAGAAAAAGTGTGTAAAGAATTTCACCACATATAGTAGCACTTCAGATAAACAGCACTAAAAAAACTGCATGTGTCAAAGTACAAGTAGCATAAGATATTGTCAGTCATAAATTATAAGCGAAAATGCAATTTTTTTCAATAGTGAGCCAGTAATGAAAATTATAGGAACATGCAGTTCGCGATGATAAAACAACTATTTCCTAAGAAAGGATAATACAATAATAACTATCATTCTCATATACGTGGATTATGCAAAGCAAAATGTAAAGAGAAAGCATTTGCTAACAGTTTCCCGTGGTTAGGAGGTGGTGTCCTATCTGTGCTGGGCTCTAACGCTGTTAGGATGGCATGGAACACCCTAGCCGTTTGGCTGTACTGAAGCCATATCGGCTTGGTAAATGGGATTGCAGGCTGGAGGGCGTGCCTAGCATCATAGGCACTCCCCCCTGACCTGATTCCATCATTGTAATCACTCGAACGCATGAATGATCGTGTGATTTCAATTTTTACTTATTTGTCTACATCAGAACAATGTTCTGATGTAGACAAATAAGTCCGGTCAGGAAGGGGTTAAACAAGCAAAATCAACTCTCTGGGGCCTATTTATCAAGCTCCAAACGGAGCTTGTGGGCCCCGCTGCTCCATAACCCTGTCCGCCTGCTCTGAGCAGGCGGACAGGAATCACTGGAAATCAACCCGATCGAGTACGATCGGGTTGATTGACACCCCAATGCTGGCGGCCGATTGTCAGCAGGGGGCGGCGTTGCACCGTGCAATGTTAAATGCGGAGAGCATATTGCTCTCCGCATTTAGCGAGGTGTTGCGGACCTGATCCGCACTGTTGGATCAGGTCCGCAACACCTTTGATAAATAGGAGCCTCTGTATGAAACAGTTTGGAGATGATAGTATAATAAGAACTTAACCATTGGAAATAACAATGGAATGTATTTTTTACACTATGGGCTCCATTTATTAATCTGCATATGCAGCTTTGGAGGCCCATCGCTGCAGGCTTGTGCAATGCTAAATATGGGCAGCATATTGCTGCCACTTTCTCCAATCCTGAACGGACAGGTTTGCGGAAGTGAACCTTGCCTGTCCGGGCTTAACTAAATGGGGCCCTGTGTGTGATGTACTATGGAAATTATTGTATATTAAAACATTTAGAATAATTTGCAATATGAAATTTTGATACCTTTCATAAAATTCAGCTTTACCAAGTAAAATATAAGAAAAATACTGTTATATCAATTTCTGGGCCCATTATTAATGATATGCAGTCATAAAAATAATAATAAACCAAATTTCCCAAATAATGAGAAACAAGGATAGTGAATATTTGTTTTATGGCAGTCCTGTGTGAGGTAGTTATGTGTAGAATTATTTGTGCACATTTGCTAAAAAAAAAAATCACAATATTATAAGTAAAACACGATCACGTAATCACAATATTATGAAATCTGAATGTTGCAAATGCGTTCTCAATATAATGGAAATATGAATATTGTGATCTCAATGGGGCGTTATATTTCAACATAATACTATACAATAAATATACATTCAAGGACACACTATCCACGCCACTGCAGATCCAGTAAGAAGCTGTGACGTAACGGTTGGAGCGGAGGTGGATTAATCCAAAACGACCCAGCTGTGGGGGTGCAGGCTGTAAAACAGCCTGAATAGCCGCAAAACAATTATCAAAATCAAATAGAGGTACAGCCGCACAGCAAGAGGCATCAGAGGGGATTCTAGTCAGGGTGTTTGCTTGCCTTGTACCACAATTTTAATGGTTTTTCAATAAAGATTTTTTCTTTTAACTCAGCCCCTCTGGTGCCTCTTGCTGTGCAGCTGTATCTCTCTTTGATTTAAATAAATATACATTAAATATTGTATATACATATTTCATATACTACATCCTCAGCTCCTTTAGTTTTAAAAGGAAGTTTTTAAAGTTGTTTTGTCTTTATTAACAAAGTAGATAACAGACATGACAAATGTCTAGGCGTTCTGTGGAAGTTTCAAGGTTGTTTCATGGGAGTAGCCTGTTTTTTATGGGGAAGCATCGTTGCGGGTTTCTAATGTTCGAAACACTGTTCTCCATTTTAGCTATATCAGTGTTGCCTACTTTTCAGTGGCTATATTGCTCAGTGTGACAAGTCTAGTGAATTTACAGTGAAATTTAATTTATATATATATGCAGAATTTGAACTGTTGCTACACAGGAAAAAAAATATTTTCATGAAGGCACAGTCTATTTTGTGTAAACACGCTTTAAAGATAGACCCCCCCCCATTGCCTATATTGCATCTCAGTGGCATTGTCGACAGACTTTTGCAAAAATTGTGATCACTATTATATCCTATGGGAGACACATCACTATTTGTAAGCACAACAAGGTTCTGCCCACTTAATTTATTGTATTGCCAAACCAACAGACTGAGAGCCTTGCAAACCCAAACAGGCAATTTCTCTTTGGCCTGACAATGTTTTCAGTATTGGGGGCCCAAGAGAGATGATAGATGCCTTTCTTAGACCTAGATTTGGAGTTTGGCGTTAGCCGTGAAAACCAGCATTAGAGGCTCCTAACGCTGGTTTTAGGCTACCGCCGGTATTTGGAGTCACTCAAAATAGGGTCTAACGCTCACTTTTCAGCCGCGACTTTTCCATACCGCAGATCCCCTTACGTCAATTGCGTATCCTATCTTTTCAATGGGATCTTTCTAACTCCGGTATTTAGAGTCGTTTCTGAAGTGAGCTTTAGACATCTAACGACAAAACTCCAGCCGCAGGAAAAAAGTCAGTAGTTAAGAGCTTTCTGGGCTAACGCCGGTTCATAAAGCTCTTAACTACTATGCTCTAAAGTACACTAACACGCGAAATGCGTAAGGCCACGCCCATAATCTGACGTGTGAGGAGAAGGGACTGTGAATGCTGTTTGATTCAAACTATTAGCTGGCTTTTATAGTTTGTTATCCAAACTGAACTTTCACAAGATTTCCTCTATACACAACGTAGCTCACAGCACACTTAGCTCTACGAAATACCCTGAAATACCTGATTGTACTTTATATCAACCTACACGGAGGGGGACCATAAGGAGGTTCGATTGTGCTGGAGTAGCTTGCTGTGTACTACTTTTAAGGAACGAACATACCTCATATGTTTGAGGGCACCTTTGTGAGTGTAAATTTTATATGTGTTTTATCTATTCAATAAACTGTATACCCATTTACTGCACTTAGATCGTGGATGCGCTCTTTTTCTTTTTCTCCTACCAGAGAAATTCACCTCGACTCACCTTAACACCCATAAACTACCTATGTACCCCTAAACCGAGGTCCCCCCACATCGCCGACACTCGAATAATTTTTTTAACCCCTAATCTGCCGACCGCCACCTACGTTATACTTATGTACCCCTAATCTGCTGCCCCTAACACCGCCGACCCCTGTATTATATTTATTAACCCCTAATCTGCCCCCCCACAATGTCGCCGCCAGCTACCTACAATAATTAACCCCTAATCTGCCGACCGCAATGCGCCGCCACCTACATTATAGCTATGTACCCCTAATCTGCTGCCCCTAACACCGCCGACCCCTATATTATATTTATTAACCCCTTAAACATCCCCATTGACCCCATTAAACATCCCTCCTGGGCGACGACTTCCCTGACGAATGACGGTTCCTTTAAGGGACGTCATCCAAGATGGCGTCCCTCGAATTCCGATTGGCTGATAGGATTCTATCAGCCAATCGGAATTAAGGTAGGAAAATTCTGATTGGATCAGATTCAAGTTCAATCTGATTGGCTGATTGGATCAGCCAACCAGATTGAGCTTGCATTCTATTGGCTGATCGGAACAGCCAATAGAATGCGAGCTCAATCTGATTTGCTGATTGGATAATAATATTTAACTAGTGTTTGCGAGGCGGGAGTGCGGTGGTTTAAGGGTTAATATGTTTATTATAGTGGCGGCGATGTCCGGAGCAGAAGATTAGGGGTTAATAAGTATTATGTAGGTGTCGGAGATGTCGGGGGCAGCAGATTAGGGGTTAATAAGTGTCAGATTAGTGGTGTTTAGACTCGGGTTCATGTTAGGGTGTTAGGTGTAAACATAACTTTTGTTTCCCCATAGGACTCAATGGGGCTGCGTTACGGAGCTTTACGCTGCTTTTTTGCAGGTGTTAGGCTTTTTTTCAGCCGGTTCTCCCCATTGATGTCTATGGGGAAATCATGCACGAGCACGTACAACCAGCTCACCGCTGACTTAAGCAGCGCTGGTATTGGAATGCGGTATGGAGCACAATTCTGCTCTACTCTCACTTCTTTTCTTTTAACGCCGGGTTTGTAAAAACCTGTAATACCAGCACTGTAGGTAAGTGAGCGGTGACAATAACGTGCAAGTTAGCACCGCACCCCTCATAACGCAAAACTCGTAATCTAGCCGTTAGTGTTTACTACATAAAGGGTTTTTATGACTATATTTGTACTCCATTTATCTATATGATGTATTCAGGTAACAGATGAAGGTGTGAGCCGAAACGCATCTTACCCTAATCTACATGTAGACATTTTTTATCCTGTTTAATTTTCCATGCCTCTACCAATAATAAAGATGTTTTCCTTGTTTCTACCCGTGACCCGCTTTTTCTTATGTTCACCTAATCTAATAGCCCTATCAAAATAAAAAAGCCCTCCCAAAATAAATCGCCCCCTAGCCTACCATAAACTACCAATGGCCCTTAAAAAGGCCTTTTGTGCGACATTGCCCCAAAGATATCAGCTCTTTTACCTGTAAAAAAAATACAAACACCCCCCAACAGTAAAACCCACCTCCCAACCAACCCCCCCAAATAAAAACCCTAACTCTAAAAAAACCTAAGCTACCCATTGCCCTGAAAAGGGCATTTGAATGGGCATTGACTTTAAAAGGGCATTTAGCTCTTTTACAAGCCTAAACCCTAATCTAAAATAAAAACCCATCCAAAAATTTTAAAAAACAATCCTAACACTAACCCCCGAAGATCCACTTACAGTTCTGAAGTCCTGGCATCCAGGCAAGAGAAGTCTTCATCCAGGCCGCGATGTCTTCATCCATCCAGACGGAAGAAGTCTTCATCCAAGTGGCAATGTCTTCATCCATTCATGCGGAAGAAGTCTTCATCCAAGAGGCATCTTCTATCTTCATCCCTGAGGCACGGAGCGGGTCCATACTAAAGCCATCCGATGCAGAGCTCCTCTTCTTACGGTCGCTGCCGTAAACTGAAGCTTCAAAGCAAGGAACGCGATTCAAGATTCCCTTGCATTCCTATTGGCCGATTTGAGTGTTAAATGTCAAATCAGCCAATAGGAGGCGAGCTTCTGAAATCCTATTGACTGTTCAAATCAGCTAATAGGATGAGAGCTACTGAAATTCTATTGGCTGTTTCAGTAGCTCTCATCCTATTGGCTGATTTGAACAGCCAATTAGATTTCAGAAGCTTGCTAGGTTTTTTAATATGTAATTTAGTTTATTTAATTGGTAGTTTAATTTAATTTTAGTGTAATAGTTAGGATAGGTTAATTTATAGTTTAAAATTAGTTTATTTTAATTTTACAGGTAAGTTTTAATCTATATTAACATAGGTATCTTGTAATTTTAATATAAAGTGAAAGGGTTAATAGCTTAATTGTGTTTTTTGGCAAAGGGGGGGGCTGACAGTTTAGGGGTTAATAGGTTTAGTTAGTGGTGGTGATGTCGGAGGCCAGAGGTTTAGGGGTTAATAAGTTTATTCAGTGGCGGCGATGTCGGGAAGCAGCAGAAAAGGGTTTAATATTTATATTAGTGGCAGCGATGTTGGGAGTGGCAGATTTGGGGTTAATAGGTTTATTATAGTGGCGGGAGGGTGGCGGTTTAAGGGTTAATAGGTAGTTTATGGGTGTTAGTGTACTTTGTAGCAGTTTAGTTGGTATAAATAAAGTTGGGAAAAACACGAATAATAGGGTCATCGATGACTGTTACTTGGTGTGCGTGTTTTTGATGATTTTTTTAATAAATATGGAGATCGTATTCAGATCCGCGGCCGCAATGTTTGATGATGTTAGGCGAGCGTATTGACACCCGCGAATGCAACATACAGTAGTTGACTCTTTGATAAATATCCCCAATGCGTCACAATCACTGTATGTAATTCTAGTTGTTTCACACATGCATTGTAAACATGAAGGCCAGCATTTATCATCTGCTGGAAGGACAGTGTTCGTTCAAGTGAACCTATCCACCTGGAAGCACAAAATGCGGGCAGTGTATTGCAGCAATATGCTGCCCGTATTTTACAAATACTTGTGCAATGTTAAATACGGCAGAATATTGCAGCAATACACTGGCCGCATTTAACATTGCACAAGCGTTTACTTGTGCAATGCCTCTCCCTGGTGGTGGATAAATCACCACAGGTACGTTCCCCCCAGGGTGATTCACAAACCCTACTCGTGCTATTGGGCTAGTGTAATCAGAGGGTGGCATTGCACAAGCAATGTTAAATATGGGCAGCGTATTGCTGGAATACACTGCCCACATTCTGCGATCTCAGGTAGACAGGTCTGTCCGGCAGTTGATAAATATGTTATGAAAAAAAAAGTCTTATACTGTAATCAAAAGCAGTATAATTATGGTAAACTCAAAGGGCCATAACAGTTGAAAATAATCATGTTCTTATTTGCGACTAGTGCTACTAATTGAATCATCGGCAGTTTCTACTAGCAGTGCTCTGTGGTCCCAGAGCAGTACTTCTACTATGTGTTTAACCCATTTACGAGGGTGAAACACACTGTAGTGCATGGTCAATTGTCTTAAAATTAGATGCTCTAATTGACTATTATGGCCCTTCAAACATAAGTGATGAAAATTGTTGACTTCATTGTCTCTATATGCTATTTTATTAAAAAAATTCTTATTTCTTGTGCTCAAAGTTTAAGTTTATTTTTGCAGACGCATGATGGAAAATCTTAGCCTTCAGAGTTATGTTAAGCCTGCAACTTTTTTATGTAATAATCTTTAAAAGGATCCATAAACTTTTTACAGAAAATGTATTACACAATACAAACACATTGAATTTATTTTATTGACAAGAATCATTTTTCATTTATTTTGTATATGTGGATATATAATCTTGCCGCATGTGCACCAGGATGAGTCCACATTGTTAACATTTATTACACTATGTGACTCTCTGAAATTGATATCTTTATTAGTCCCATACTTGAAAGGGCATTGTCATCCAATTCCAAAATAGAATTGCAGTCATTTAAACAGTTGTCTTTAAAGGGCCACTAAAGTCTATATTAAAGTTTCATGATTCAGCTAAAGGATCCAATTTGAAAAAACTTTTCAATATACTTTTATTATCAAAACGTGTACATTATTTTAATATGCACACTTACATAGGCTCCAGCTTGTACTGAGCATGTGCAAAAGCACACAGTGTACACGTATATGCATGTTGTGATTGGTTGATGGCTGTCACATGACATGGGGAGGGAAAAATGGATCAACTTTGAAATCTGCCCCAAAAAATTCTACTGCTCATTTCAAATTCAAAGTAAGTGATATTGATTTATCTTTTTTTATTGTGTATTTGCCAGTTATTCAATTTTACTGTAGTTAGTGATCTTTTAAATTTAGCTTCTTATGCATTCCAAGCTAAAAAAAATAATCAATTTGTGGCAGACTTGTGTCTTCATACGGTAATATGGGTTAAAGTATATTTGATTAGTATTACATATTAGGAGGATTTTTGAACTTGTGAATTCAGTGCTTCATATCTGTTAGTGCTCTGTTAGTGCTCTGTGAGTTAAGTATTGCGCTCAAGCTCAATCAAAAATATCGCTGTAAAATGTAGAGTTTTTTGAGACGTGAAGTAAACCATTAATATTTATAGTATAGCACATCGGTTAGGTGCTCAATTGATATCTGATATGAATTTTACTGTGCAACCCCATAAGAGTCTATTATGTGAGGGATTTAGTGCTGCCAAGACTATCACTCAAGCAATAAAAATTAACTATTGAGAGCCAAAATAGAAACTCTACTGTTTGCTCTTGAGCCTTAACGGAAACTAACACTAATATTTTTTTGCTCCATGTGTAATCTAGGCCTGTATTGATGGTTTGCACAGTGTAAAGTTGTAAAAAAAATAAAAAATAATATATATATATATATCATGCAAAATACAGGTTAAATGACGTATTAGCCTCATATTTCAAACCCATTTTAAAACCGTTGTGAATCACTTTGTATTTCTCATTTATTGGATTGGAAAAACCTGCTAAAATAGAACTATTTTGTAAACTGATGCATATTGCAAAACAAAAAAAATGCTTCTATTGAAACACATTGTGCACATGGATCACTGAACATTTGGTGCAAGCGGCTTAATCGACACCTTGAACATACCCCAAGCATCAGTGATGTCATTCTATACACTACTAAACCTTTGTGGGAATGCACTTGGTTACAACCTACTACTGAAAGTATAAAGCCCACCTGATCAGTAATTGTGATAGATTATGCCTATATGGGTATAAAGTTATAGCAAGTTATACCAAGAACCCAAACCTCTGTTGTCTTTAAGCTCCATTTGATTTATTGCTGACTATGGACCAATTTTCTGAGTGGCGTGTTACAGTTATGCATGAGCTATAAGGGGTTTATTGCAGCCGTTTGCGCGCATCGGGTTTTCAGTTCGTATTGCAAGTTGAAAGTAAACGTGATTGCTTGAGCGCAAATTGAAGTTAACGTGGGTTGGGTTAGTGTGGCCTCAGAGCTCTGGTTAACTGTTTCATTAACACTAAAATTATAAAAAAAAGATATTGAACATAAAAAAGTTATAAGGGCTCAAACATATGAGATTTCAGGTGTTAGAAAAAAAAGCTTTAACCTAGACATACATAGGGGCCAATTTATCAATGTCTGTCCGACATGATACACTGTAGCGTATCATGTCCGACAGACATCGCTGAATGCCGACAGCATATGCTGTCGACCTTTAACATTGCGCAAGCAGTTCATCAGTCGGATGCTAGCATGGGGTGCCAATCAGCACGATCGTATAGGATCAGCGGATTGCAGACTGCATCCTCAGAGGCAGCGGACCAGTTATGGAGCAGTGGTCTTAAGACCGCTGCTTCATAACTGCTGTTTCCGGAGAGCCTGAAGGCTCGTGCAGAAACAGAGGCATCAATTTGCACATGTGTATATATATATATATATATATATACGTATATATATATATATATACTGTATATACTGTATGTATATATATAATGCAAAGGAAATGGCACACACCATCCGGTTAGCACCCTAGTGCACTGCTAGTATACACATGCAAAGTCCCAAAAAAAAAACACGCCTAGCTCCGGCGCTCAGAGGTCCCCAAAGCAGGCACACCAAACAGGGAATTTGAAACAAATCGGCCTTTATGTGAAACAATAAAAAACAAGGGCCTTTTTAGTGACAGGCTGGTGAGAACGACCTTTATCCAATGCCTGCCGTATTGCTGATTTGTGATTAGCAAGTCGTTCACGGAACGATGTCACAGTCTTTCCAACATAATAAAAAGAACAAGGACAGGTGATGATATATATCAAACTCAGATATGCATGTAAGCCTGTGTCTGATGGTAAATCGTTTATTTGTATGAGGATGATGAAAAAAGTTCCCTGTCAGTAAGCTGTTACAGGTTACCTAGCTTGCACAGGGGAAACAGCCTTGTTTGCCCTTAGGCAGCCATGTCCATTTGTTGTAACAGTGTATGGGATCATTGTTGACCAAAAGATCCTGTAAGTTATTCGCCCTCTTATAGACTAGCCTCGGTGGTGGGGCTCTATAGAATGGGAAGCTTGTATCCTCAGACATTATATTCCAATTTTTCTTCATGGTGGATGCCAGCACTTTAGTACCTGGAGTATAGGTATTAATGAAATTCAGGCATTTATCATCAGCACTTGTATATTTTCTCGTGGTTAGATCCTCTTGTGTCCATTGTTCTGCCTTTCTACGCTGTTCTGTGATCAACTCAGGTGGATATCCCCTTTAATGACATCTCAGTCAATTGCCTCTTCTTGTGGTTGTCGTCCGTGTTATTACGCACGACCCGCAGGAGCTGCGAAAAACTGACCCCCATCTCGCTGAAATCTAGGATGGAAGCTACTGTAGTGTAAGATAGAATTCCTATCAGTTGCTTTCTGAAATAACATACTTTGTAACAGATAATCATTATCTATCTGTACCTTGTAGATCTCTAAGTCCAAAAACTGTATTTTGTTAGTATCACTTTCCATCTTAAACCTTATAGTAGACTCTAGGGAATTTAAACCCTCAAACCATATGCGTACATTTTCTACAGTGTCACTCCAAATAAAAAACACATTGTCGATGTAGCGACTATATAATTTGATGGGATTCTGCCTGGAGAAGATATTCAACTGCTCACACATAGCCATGTAAATATTGACATATGATGGGGCCATATTAGACCCCATCGCCGTACCCATGGTCTGTAAAAATATTCATGTTCAAATCTAAAAAAAATTCTCTCCAAGCAGAATTCCACCAAATGTAAAAGGAATTCAACCGGGGGTCCCACATAGTGTGAGTTATTAATCAACATCTGTGTCAACATCTCAATACCATGCACATAAGAGATGACAGTGTACAGGCTCACGACATCCATGGTGACTAGGATGTCTGTGTCCTGCACACTGCCTAAACCTTTAATCAGACCGATAAGTCTGATAAGTGTTCTATGTATTTAAAAATAGATATTCCTATATCTATCTGTATATATCTAAACTTTTATATGTGTGTATATATAATTTTATATATATATATATATATATACAGTATATATACTGTATATGTATATAGCTCTAGATATATATATTGTACCAAAATACCATCATATATATATATATAGAAATATGTATTTATGAATAAATAGAACATATTCTTCTATGTAAAGAACATTGGAATGTGAAATATTCATATTTTCATGGGGTTAACGCACTTGTGATCGGGTTTATTTGTGAATAGGATGGGTTTTTTCCACGCTTTTTGCTCCATTGACTTTAATGGGGGAGGAAGTTATTGCGCAAGTGACATTATAAGTTTGGCTTTTGACACACGATGGGTTAGTGCGAGATTTAGTTTACTTTTAACTCATAATGCGAACGCAAAAATCTTACTTCTAGCGCAGTTAGCGCTCGAGTGAGAATGTTAAATAGCGCTCCACTTGAAATCTAGCACTATATGAATCTATGACCATTACTGCTGTAGCTTGGACAGGGAGGAAGAAACAAACATTAACTTCTTTTTACTGCTTACTTCTTTTATGCTCTTTTCAACTCATTCCCACTAACCGGAACCAATCTCCTTGCAGCCCATCCCATTCTTATTAACCTGACCAGTGATCCTTTTTTATGGTCTCACAGGAGTTAGCTTTTACCTTGCTGTAAGCAAATTGGTTCACTGTTTACATATAAAACAATATTGGTGTAAGGACCTCCCAGCTTGGTGTGAGTCTTTAATAAAACAGGCGGTGTATGAGTAAGAGGTCTGTTCATCACAGTGTACGAGTAAGAGGTCCATTCATCACAGTATATAAGTAAGATGTCCATTCATCACAGTGTATAAGTAAGATGGGCATTCATCACAGTGTATGAATAAGATACAACATTCATCAGAGTGTATGAGTAAGATGTCTATTCATCAGAGTGTATGAGTAAGATGTCTATTCATCACAGTGTATGAGTAAGAGGTCCATTCATCACAGTATATGATTCCATTCATCAAAGTGTATGAGTAAGATGTCCATTCATCACAGTGTATGAGTAAGAGGTCTATTCATTACAGTATATACGTAAGATTTCCATTCATCACAGTGTATGAGTAAGATGCCCATTCATCACAGTATATGAGTAAGATTTCCATTCATCACAGTGTATGAGTAAGAGCTCCATTCATCACAGTGTATGAGTAATATGTCCATTCATCACAGTGTATGAGTTAGATGTCCATGAGTATATGAGTAAGTGGTCTATTATTCATCACAGTGTATGAGTAAGATGCACATTCATAACAGTGTGAGTAAGTTCTATTCATCACAGTGGACGAGTAAGAGGTCCATTAATCACAGTGTATGAGTAATATGTCTATTCATCAAAGTGTATGAGTAGGATATTCATTCATCAAAGTGTCTGAGTAAGAGGTCCATGCATCACAGTGTATGAGTAAGATGCACATTCATAACAGTCTGAGTAAGTTCTATTCATCACAGTGTACGAGTAAGAGGTCCATTAATCACAGTGTATGAGTAATATGTCTATTCATCAAAGTGTATGAGTAGGATATCCATTCATCAAAGTGTCTGAGTAAGAGGTCCATGCATCACAGTGTATGAGTAGGATATCCATTCATCACAGTGTATGAGTAAGAGGTCCATTCATCACAGTGTATGCGTTAGATGTCTATTCAACACAGTGTATGAGTAAGATGTCCATTTATTGGAGTGTATGAGTAAAAAGTCCATTCACCACAGTGTATGAGTACAATGCCCATTCATCACAGTATATAAGTAAGTCACAATTTATCACAGTGTATGAGTAAGATGTCCATTCATCCCAGTGTATGAGTAAAAGGTCTATTCATTACAGTGTATGAGTAAGATGTCCATTCATCACAGTGTATGAGTAAGATGCTCATTCATCACAGTGTATGAGTTAGATGTCCATTCATCACAGTGTATGAGTAAGATGTCCATTCATCACAGTGTATGAGTAAGATGTCTTTTCATCACAGTATATGAGTAAGATGTACATTCATCACAGTGTATGAGTAAGAGTTCTATTTATCACAGTGTACGAGTAAAGGGTCCATTCAACACAGTGTATGAGTAAGAGGTCTATTCATCAAAGTGTATGAGTAGGATATCCATTCATCACAGTGTATGAGTAAGAGGTCCATTCATCACAGTGTATGAGTAGGATATCCATTCATCACAGTGTATGAGTAAGAGGTCCATTCATCACAGTGTATGAGTTAGATGTCTATTCAACACAGTGTATGAGTAAGAGTCCATTCATCACAGTGTATGAGTAAGAGGTTTATTCATCACAGTGTATGAGTAAGAGTCCATTCATCACAGTGTATGAGTAAGTCGCCATTTATCACAGTGTATGTGTAAGATGTCCATTCATCACAGTGTATGAGTAAGAGGTCTATTCATTACAGTGTATGAGTAAGATGTCCATTCATCACAGTGTATGAGTAAGATACCCATTCATCACAGTGTATGAGTAAGATAACCATTCATATGAGTAAGATATCCATTCATCACAGTGTATGAGTAAGATGTCCATTCATCACAGTGTATGATTAAGATGTACATTTATCACAGTATATTAGTAAGAGGTCTATTCATCACAATGTATGAATAGAATGCACATTCATAACAGTGTATGAGTAAGAGGTCTATTTATCACAGTGTATGATTAAGAGGTTCATTCATCACAGTGTATGAGTAAGATGTCCATTCATCACAGTGTATGAGTAAGATGTCCATTCATCACAGTGTATGAGTAAGATGTCCATTCATCACAGTGTATGAGTAAGATGCCCATTCAGCACAGTGTATGAGTAAGATGTCCATTCATCACAGTGTATGAGTAAGATGTCCATTCATCACAGTGGATAAGTAAGATGTCCATTCATCACAGTGTATGAGTAAGATGTCCATTCATCACAGTGTATGAGTAAGAAGTCTATTTATAGTGTATAAGTAAGATTTCCATTCATCACAGTGTATGAGTAAAATTCCCATTGATCACAGTGTATGAGTAAGAGCTCCATTCATCACAGTGTATGAGTAAGATGTCGATTCATCACAGTGTATGAGTTAGATGTCCATTCATCAAGTGCATGAGTAAGATGTATATTCATTACAGTATATGAGTAAGAGGTCTTTTCATCGCAATGTATTAATAAAATGCACATTCATAACAGTGTATGAGTAAGATGTCCATTCATCACAGTGTATGAGTAAGAAGTCTATTCATTATAGTGTATAAGTAAGATTTCCATTCATCACAGTGTATGAGTAAAATTCCCATTGATCACAGTGTATGAGTAAGAGCTCCATTCATCACAGTGTATGAGTAAGATGTCGATTCATCACAGTGTATGAGTTAGATGTCCATTCATCAAGTGCATGAGTAAGATGTATATTCATTACAGTATATGAGTAAGAGGTCTTTTCATCGCAATGTATGAATAAAATGCACATTCATCACAGTGTATGAGTAAGATGTCCATTTATCACAGTGTATGAGTAAGAGGTCCATTCATCACAGTGTATGATTAAGAGCTCCATTCATCACAGTGTATGAGTAAGATGTCCATTCATCACAGTGTAAGAGTAGGATGGCCATTCATCACAGTGTATGAGTAAGATGACAATTCATCACAGTATATGAGTAAGATGGCCATTCCTAACAGTGTATGACTAAGATGTCCATTCATTTGTATAAACTTACCACTTTCCATCACTCCACACCTTAAGATTTTTTTAAAAAAAAGTTTAGTTATGCAAACTTAAACAACTTAGCAATATATATTTTTAAAATGTATTTTTCTCCTTTTAATGTAATTTAACTCTTACGCATTTTCTAATTCTCTGGAACTAGAACGGGAAATGCACCCTGCTGACTTCTCATAGTTAACATCAACAAAACAATCGCCTAGATTCCGAGTCTTGCGTTAGCCTTAAAAAACAGCGTTGAGAGGTCCCAACGCTGCTTTTTAACGCCCGCTGGTATTACGAGTCTGGCAGGTACAGGTGTACCGCTCACTTTTTTTCCGCGACTCGAGCATACCGCAAATCCACTTACGTCAATTGCGTATCCTATCTTTTTAATGGGATTTGCCTAACGCCGGTATTACGAGACTTGGAAAAAGTGAGCAGTACACCCTCTCCTGTCAAGACTCCTACCACATTTAAAAGTCAGTAGTTAAGAGTTTTATGGGCTAACGCCGTAACATAAAACGCTTAACTAAAGTGCTAAAAAGTACACTAACACCCATAAACTACCTATTAACCCCTAAACTGAGCCCCCCCCCCCCACATCGCAAACACTGAAATTAATTTTTTAACCCCTAATCTGCTGACTGGACATCGCCGCCACTTCAATAAATATATTAACCCCTAAACTGCCGCACTCCCACCTCACAAACATTAGTTAAATTTTATTAACCCCTAATCTGCCGTCCCTAACATTGCTGACACCTACCTACATTTATTAACCCCTAATCTGCCGCCCCCAATGTCGCCGCAACTATATTAAATTTATTAACCCCAAAATCTAAGTCTAACCCTAACCCTAACAACCCCCTAACTTAAATATAATGTAAATAAATCGAAATAAAATTACTACAATTAAATAAATTATTCCTATTTAAAACTAAATACTTACCTATAAAATAAACCCTAAGCTAGCTACAATATAACTAATAGTTACATTGTAGCTAGCTTAGGGTTTATTTTTATTTTACAGGCAACTTTGTATTTATTTTAACTAGCTACAATAGTTTTTAAATAGTTATTAACTATTTAATAACTTCCAAGTTAAAATAAATACAAATATACCTGTAAAATAAATCCGAACCTAAGTTACAATTACACCTAACACTACACTATAATTAAATTAATTACCTAAATTAACTACAATTTATTACAATTAAATTAAATAAACTAAAGTACGAAAAAAACAAACACTAAATTACAGAAAATAATAAAATAATTACAATTTTTTTAAACTAATTACACCTAATCTAATCCCCCTAATAAAATAAAAAGCCACGAAAATAAAATAAATCCCTACCCTATACTAAATTACAAATAGCCCTTAAAAGGGCCTTTTGCGGGGCATTGCCCCAAAGTAATCAGCTCTTTTACCTGTAAAAAAATTACAATACCCCCCCAACATTACAACCCACCACCCAAACACCCAACCCTACTCTAAAACCCACCCAATCCCCCCTTAATAAAACCTAACACTAACCCCTTGAAGATCACCCTACCTTGAGACGTCTTCACCCAACCAGGCAGAAGTGGTCCTCCAGACGGCCAGAAGTCTTCATCCGATCCGGACAGAAGAGGACCTCCAGACGGGCAGAAGTCTTCATCCAGGCGGCATCTTCTATCTTCATCCATCCGGAGCGGAGCGGGTCCATCTTCAAGCTATCCGACGCGGAGCATCCTCTTCCATACGACAACTAACACTAAATGACGGTACCTTTAAGTGACGTCATCCAAGATGGCATCCCTTCAATTCTGATTGGCTGATAGAATTCTATCAATAATAACCAACATTCATACATACATAGAACTCCGTTTTGCACTCACATAGGCTTAATTGGCTTTAAATGTTACAAATTTTCTGTGCTTTAGAACACGTATGTAAAAGTCAATATCTGTGCATTACTTGTTCAATGGTGCATATATGATGAAAAAAGTGTAATCAATTATTGTGACGACATTGTAGATACATCCAGCACCAAGTATCACAGTCCCAATTAGCAAAGCCACAGATATAACAAAAGCTGAGCTGTACTGTAGAAAACTTTTAACATCCGTTTCACACCAATATTACCATAAAGTTGTATCTTGATAACTTACAGTGGTGTTAATCCCACACCGGTATAATTACAAATACATTAATATGTTATGACCGGTCCTACTCACCGCAGGAAGGGTGGATGTCAGTTCAGACCTGTGTCTCTCACGTCCCACCACAAGCAAGGTGGATGTGTATTACGGCTTGTGTCCGTCGTCTCCCACAAATGCTTAGCACACCGGCTAGTTAGCTCATTGATTATGCACTGCACAGGCAGCAGCTTGCATTAGAAAAAATGTACATCAGGTTGCAAAGTCTTCAATGCAGCGTTTCCCATACGCTGATAAATATCAAAGTCATTCAAAAAGAGAGGTTAGAAGAAATGCAGGCTGCACTAAAATGGGATATTCCGTAAAAAACAAAACTTTATTTCATCTCTTAAAATATATACAAGCACAATCCATGGTAGTTACCCACACACACAGGGAGAAAAAGGCTGCTCTCCGACGCGTTTCCTGCTCACACAGAGCACTTCATCAGGGATAGCAGCTGTTTCCCATACATGCTATTTATTCAGAATGAACGTGTTAACCCTTAATGGCCAAAACAGTTAGCCTATTCACCTCTTCAACAATCGATTTTATTGAACAAGGGTGTAGCACAGTCAGCTCAATAAATATTACAAAATTTTCATTCATAGTGATACAACAGTTATTATACTTATTAAAACTCTACACACTATTTTCAAAAGGGGAATAAGGATTCTTTAGAGAAAAAACAGAAGTTTCAAATATAGCGAATTAAAGTTAGATATAACAAATGGAGAGATTTTTGTTAATTTAAAATTGAAAAATGTAAAATGAAATTTGAAATTTGAAAAATGAAAGCGGCTTTGATGGAATAATACAACACATTCTACCATTATACTAAATTATTCTCCGTTAATCCATTTTTTGGTGAATATAATAAGGAAACAATATGGGTTGGCTATTGCTGGGTTTCAGTTATTGGGTTCTTTAATTTTTTAGCCTTTCAATAAATTTTACAACATCCAGATCTCCATTTATTTAGAATAGCTTGTCTCATAGAAACTTATCTTATTCCCAATTTCATGTCATAATATGGCAATTAATATAGTTTTAACTGTATCTGTAATGTATCAAAAAAGACAAAAGGTGGGAGCTAGCTAAAATCTAGTTTGTACCAATTCCTCACAGAAGATTTTAACTACTCTTGCCAATTACAGTTACTTCTGAGAAATATCACACATGCTCAATTACAATTTAATAAACTTTTACAAATATTATTTGTTTTTAGTTTTTAGATTTAATTCCTATGTTGTTATATAAAGGAAAGAAGCCTTCCCCTCAGTCAGTCGCCGGTATATAATTGTAGGTCCCAAATTTTATTCATTCCTTTTGGGAAACCGGTCTCCAATTTATGAATCCAGAAGGCTTCCTTCCTATTAAGTTTTGCTAATCTGTCACCTCCTGAAATTCTCTTGGGTACCCTGTCAATTACTTGAAACTGAAACAATGTTAATATTTGATCCTGCATAGCTCTATCATAACTTACTCCTTGTCTATGTGTGGCAAAGTGTTTAGCCACAGGGGTTTTGGGTTCTTTTGCCTCTATAGATAGGAGATGTTCACGTATGCGCTCTTTTACGGCTCTAATAGTTCTACCAGTATACTGTTTGCCACATAGTTTACAGGTTATTAGGTATACTGTAAAGTCAGACTGACAAGTAAAATGTTGAAAGATATTAAACTCATGTTTAGTGGAAAATGATTCAAAAATATCTCCTACTTTCACATATTGACAGCTTTTACAAGGTCTCACCCCACATTTAAAAGTACCTTTCTTAGGGGTTAACCAAGTTTCTGTGCTCTATATGACTCTGAGAAATTCCTATTGACATATTGAGCTATAGTTTTTGCTCTTCTAGAAACAAATTTTAATCCATTATCAGAGATGTTAGCTAATGAAGTTTCTTTCTCTAAGATTGGAAGATACCTTTTCACTATACTACATACCTTATGATATTGGTTACTATATTGAGTTGAAAACACTATTTTGTTTTCAGAATTGTCATTCTTGCTTTTATCTTTCAAAAGTGTATCTCGATCCATCTGTCTTCCATAATTTTGTGTATGCTATAATTGTTTCCTATTATAACCTCTATCAATGAGACGTCTTCTCAGTTGGTCTGCATGTCTATTACAATCCTCTACACTACTACAGTTGCAGCGTAGCCTCATAAATTGTCCTTTAGGTATGGCACTTTTTAGATGTTTAGGGTGACTGGATTCTGCTCTTAAAATAGTATTTCCTGCCAGTTCCTTTCTAAAGGTTTCCATGCTCACAATCTTGTTAGTCATATCTGCTTTTACTTTAAGGTCCAAGAAGTTTATACTATCTCTTGCCCAGCTCCAGGTAAATTTCAGGTTCATACTATTGTTGTTTAATGATGTAACAAATTTTTCCATCTGTTCTATACTGCCATTCCAAATTATTAGTACATCATCGATGAACCTAGTGTAGAATCTGATGTTCTTTTTATAATCATTAAGGTCCCCGAATATTTTGAACAATTCAAAATATCCTAGGTAAATATTGGCATATGAGGGGGCAAATTTTGCCCCCATTGCCGTGCCTCTCTGCTGTAAGTACATTTTACCTTTGAAAACAAAATAATTATGAGTTAACAAGTAGCTGACAACATCTATGAGATAGCTGATAAAGATGATATCAAAATTAGTATAAAGTTGAGCTGACTGTGCTATACGGAATATCCAATTTTAGTGCAGCCTTCATTTCTTCTAACCTCTCTTTTTGAATGACTTTGATATTTATCAGCGTATGGGAAACGCTGCATTGAAGACTTTGCAACCTGATGTACATTTTTTCTAATGCAAGCTGCTGCCTGTGCAGTGCATAATCAATGAGCTAACTAGCCGGTGTGCTAATCGTTTGTGGGAGACGACGGACACAAGCCGTAATACACATCCACCTTGCTTGCGGTGGGACGTGAGAGACACAGGTCTGAACTGACATCCACCCTTCCTGCGGTGAGTAGGACCGGTCATAACATATTAATGTATTTGTAATTATACCGGTGTGGGATTAACACCACTGTAAGTTATCAAGATACAACTTTATGGTAATATTGGTGTGAAACGGATGTTAAAAGTTTTCTACAGTACAGCTCAGCTTTTGTTATATCTGTGGCTTTGCTAATTGGGACTGTGATACTTGGTGCTGGATGTATCTACAATGTCGTTACAATAATTGCTTACACTTTTTTCAGAGTCATATAGAGGAAAGTCAGTGAGCACAGAAACTTGGTTAACCCCTAAGAAAGGTACTTTTAAATGTGGGGTGAGACCTTGTAAAAGCTGTCAATATGTGAAAGTAGGAGATATTTTTGAATCATTTACCACTAAACATGAGTTTAATATCTTTCAACATTTTACTTGTCAGTCTGACTTTACAGTATACCTAATAACCTGTAAACTATGTGGCAAACAGTATACTGGTAGAACTATTAGAGCGTAAAAGAGCACATACGTGAACATCTCCTATCTATAGAGGCAAAAGAACCCAAAACCCCTGTGGCTAAACATTTTGCCACACATAGACAAGGAGTA